>NW_006239277.1:498011-529701 GCF_000226075.1 Solanum tuberosum | reverse complement strand
CCACCCCACAGTCCAAATTTTTGAGTCAATAAAAGGAGATTTTTCTGAGTGATCTTTATTTGTGACCCTAAAGCCATTGGTTTTTTTTTTTTTTTAGGGTATATCTGTTTTCTTGCTCGTTAGTGTTTTACCTATTATAAGATAGAAATTAAAGTATATTTCGCGCTCATTCAGCACCACCATATGGATGTTGCAAATGTTACCCCGAGCAACAATGTTGTTGACATTCTCTCAGCTCCTCGATTGAGTCGATATGAGAGTCAGAAACGTCGTGATTGGAACACGTTTTGTCAATACATAAGAAATCATCATCCTTTAATGTCACTTCTTCAATGCAGCAGCATTCATGTTCTGGAGTTTCTAAGGTACGTATACTGTTTGAATCATAATATTCAATTTTTTAACCAATAATTCTTGTAGAGAGTACTTTAGTTTAATTATATTAACATTTTAGATGTTTAATTAGCATTATTTTGTTATATAGCTTACTGTGTATCTTGTGATATAGGAGCATGTTTGAAAAAAAGTTACTCGTTTAAATCTATTTGTCTTACTTTTGTTTCAAAAAAGAATGACTCCTTCCTAGTTTGACAACTCTTTAATTTCAACATTTATTGTTTTAAGACCACAAGATTAAAGGATATTTTGGTACATTATATCTTTAGTTTAAGACCACAAATTCAAAAAAAAATTGTTACTTTCTTAAACCCCATCTAGAATCAAATTAAGACAGACGAATTAATATAAAATGAATATTTTTTTATAGCTAGGTTCTATTTTTCACAATTTGTTAGTCAAAATAAGGATTAAAACACATGAGCTTAATTTAAATTGTGGTATTAGTTAAGGATTTTTCTAGATTTTATGTTTACATGTAAGCCTATATATAAATAGCTACGGGTGTTCACTATATTATTTTTTTTATAATTAGGGACGAAGTTAGAATTTTTAAGCCGCGGTGCTCGACTGCATATTATCTAGATTTACTTTCTAAGATGGGGTACTTCTCATTTAATTTCTAAGATTGGGTGCTTATCAAAAAGTACCTTTGTATGTATGTTATTATATAGGTTTGGAGCTAGTAAAAACGAAGGGGTTCAATTGAATCATGTTATCAGAGAATTATACCTCTTTTTTTGTTTAGTCTAGATTTACTTCCTAAAATTGGGTGCTTATCATAAATGCCTTTGTTTGTCATTATATAGGGTTTGGAGCTAGTAAGAACGAAGGGGTTCAATTGAATCTTGTTATCAAAAAATTATACTTTTTTTTGTTTTATACATATATTGGTGTACCCCTTGAAACAATTATTGTGTAGTCAGGGACGAAGCTAGAAATTTTAAGTTAATGAGGTTCGATTGCATTTAATTTAGATTTACTTCCTAAGATTGAGTGTTTATCATAAATGCATTTGTATGTCATTATATAGTGTCCAGGGCTAGTAAGAATGAAGAGGTTCAATTGAGTACCGTTATCGAATAATTATAATTCTTTTTTGGTTATAGATCT
This sequence comes from Solanum tuberosum, assembly GCF_000226075.1. Lineage (NCBI taxonomy): Eukaryota > Viridiplantae > Streptophyta > Magnoliopsida > Solanales > Solanaceae > Solanum > Solanum tuberosum. The sequence continues at coordinate 528,192 of NW_006239277.1, read as the reverse complement.
ATAAATTGTTGTACCCCTTGACATAAGGAACATTTAATGTATAGTGATATAAAGGAGTTCAAAAATTTGTTTTTGAACTCTTTTTTTTGAATAATTTAATATGAATTTCTGATTCCATTACTATCTATGACAATATTCTCTTATTCTAACAGGTACTTGGATCAGTTCGGAAAGACTAAAGTCCATAACCTAAATTGTCCATTTTTCGGGATGCTAAATCCTCCGGCACCCTGTGCTTGCCCTTTAAGGCAAGCATGGGGAAGCCTGGACGCCCTTATAGGGCGTCTTCGTGCTGCTTATGAAGAACATGGAGGAAATTCGGAAATGAACCCGTTTGGAGCTAAAGCAGTTAAGCTATTTTTACGCGATGTTCGTAATTTTCAGTCCAAGTCTAGAGGAATTAGCTATGACAAAAAAAGGAAAAAATCAAGAAGAAATCAGAAAAATATAATGGCAATGAAAGAAGTTGATCATCAGATTCATGATGATAAGAATGTAGGTGCAAATATTGTTATTGAGTAATTTTCTTGAGTTTAATTAAGCATTGGTACAATGTAAAATAAGAACATCATTATGCATATATTATTAACTTCTTTCCATTTTATTTGACTGTCGAAACAGTAATTAAACAAACAAATTAAAATGAAGGGAGCAACTATATATCGTGCTCTCACACTTGTTTGTTGTTGTTGTTGTTGTTGTTTCTTGAGTGATAATTGAGGTGGATATATATTATGATGATGTTATCATGTTATATACCTTTTTTCTTGTCAGTCACTTTTTTGTTACGTTTTATTTATGTAATGGTATTTGGCTAGACACGATGCTTAAGAAAAAGAATTGAAACTTTTGATCATCTGAAATGAATCTTATACGTTTTGTTTGTTTATAAATTATCTCATTAAAGATAAAAGAAGTAGTTTTTAAATGAATTTGTGTTTTGCGTTTTGTTCTTTATCAAGGGTCATATTAATTAGGTTTAATAATATGATTGTTCATATTTGCTGAGATGCACTAAACTTTTCTAACAGATATGTAATCAATACAATTAAGCTACTAATGGCAGAAATCACAATTTCTAATTTTGGAATGCATTATTTGCATAATTATGTCATGACTTATTAAATAATTATAGGTAAATATTAATGAAAACGTCTAAGTGGAAAGTGAAAGTCATAAAAAAATGACAGAATCTTGAAATCAATTCACTTGAGTAAGGTAGAGGAAATTGACACTTCATATGTAAGGGTGAAATCTGAAGATTTACGAAGGAACCTCAAAAGCGAAGACATATCTCATTCCCTCAAAAGTGAATATGTGATCATGTAATGTAAACAATGAAAGTTCACTTTCAATCTTCGTGAATGCAAAGATACACATTATCCTGGTGGAGCATGTGACAATTTAATTCGATATAAAGTCCAAAAGTTAGTAAATTTATTTGGTAAACTTGGTAATTGAACTATGTGCCTCATGATATTATTGGTATCAAGCCCACATAAAAGAAGGAAGATCAAGTTGGCTGATAATCAACATAAAACTTATCAATTCTAATAAATCTTTATTCTAACAATTAGGAGTGTTCGTGGTTCGGTTTGGATCAGTTATTGATTAAAATCAAAATCAAACCAATTTAGTCGGTTTTTTAAATTTCTAAAATCAAACCAAAAAAATAACCGTCGGTTCGGTTATTGCCGGTTTGGTTCAGTTTGGTTCAGTTTTCTAGTTTATTTGGTTTGAAAGTAATAGTAATTTTTTTGAGGACTTACGTTGATAGACACAACACCTAGCACATGAACAATCCACAAAAAAACTATTGTCGGTTCAATTGAGCAATACTAGAGTTATCATTACACGAACAAAGTGTTTCAATTAAGAGAAAATGTGACTATTTTATGTGAAGTAGGGTATAGGTAAAGACTAAAATTGATTTTGATGGACTTGGACTTATGATTATTATAGTTGGGCTAAAGTGTTTTATTAAGTTAAAGACTTAAGTTAATTGAAATTTAACAAAATATTTATATTTAATCATTTCTGAATAATATATAAATAATTATAAAATTTAGATATCTAATTTATCGGTTCAGTTTGATTATTTTTGCATTTTTTTTTAGTAAAATCAAAAGCAAACCAAATAATATCGATTTTCAAAATTCAAAACCAAACCTAACCAAATCCAACCAACTATCGACTTTTATAACCGGTTTGATTTGACTTGCAATTTAATTTGATGTTTTAACCATAACCATGAACAACCCTAATAGCAACTTATAACCTTCTATTACAAAAAATAATAGATTCACCAATAATATAACTCAAATCAATTTCAACTTGCCAATGTCTAAGCAGCTATATATCACATTAGTTGATTATTCTTATTAGTCTTTCCGTCCAACAATAGTTGTCCATTATATTATTTTGGAATGTCCAACAATATTTGTCCACTTTATGAAATCAATGGATAATTTTATACTTAGTTTCTAATTTACCATTAATTATAATCATTTTTCTATTATATTTTTCAAGACATTGTATTTATTATATTCAAAGAGTGATACAGTAAAATTACCCTTCTATTTATAGTTTCTTAAGAAGTACTGTGCAAGTCAATAGTTAACAAGTATTGTTGGATAGAAAAAATATTGCTCTTTTTAAAAAATATTATGTTATGTTTTTCCTATTATTTTCTAGTTCTTGTTATTTCTGTATGTATTTTTCTTTTAACCGGTCTGAAGTACATGTTACTCAAGCCGATAGTTTTTCAGAAACAACATTCTTACTTCTCGAAATAGAGATAAAATATGCGTACACTCTACATCTTCGAAAACCCTAAATTTGTCTCTTAAAAGAGTGGCACAATACACCAATCTCCCACAAATTTATCAACATCCAATGACATATATTCCTCAATATGTGGAACTAACATGACTCCTAATGGTGACACGTGTCCAACTGTGGGCCACCTATCCAAATTCTTCCCACATCATGTACCACTTGTCGGGTAACAACAAACGGCCTCCACTTTCGAGCCCAAAACAACGGTTGTGATCATGACACGTGGCAGTGTTAATGCATCTCATCCGTCGGATTATGTCCGTACAAACACTTGCATATTTCCATCTTTGGCTTTATCGCATGTTTGCTATTTAAGGGCACTTGATAATTACATGTTATAAATAAAAACAATTTATTAAGTTTAATTTATATTATTAATTATTTTTACTTCTTGATTTAGGGTTTCTATATTATTAGTTTGAATATTTTTAGGGTTTTGGGTGAAACAAAATGTTATGAATATTGGCATGGTTTGGTGTGGGGAGAATGTGGTCCTCACGTCTTTGGAATTTGCTCAATGAAAAAAAATATTATTAATTTTTAAAAAGAAGTGGCAAAGTATTAAAATAAAAATGCTAAAGTGCACCAGACACTAATTTTGATATTGTTATTCAATTTGTGTTAATTTTAACAAACGTGTAACTTCAGATATTGTGTAAAGTGTATATATATATATATATATATATATATTATTGAAGTTCAAGCAGAAATGACTAAAGTCTGTTTTATTTAAAAATTCAGGTAACAATGATTGAATTTCAACCATATAAAACATCAGAGACTGCATGTTGATTACCAGTGAAGAAATATTTACAAACACAAATACATATTAAATAATGGTGTCAAAATATGCTGCCCGAGAATTTTTCACAAATCTTAAGGATGTAATGTAACTCCACAACAACAACAACAACAAATCCAGTAAAGGTATAACTAGTGGGAGGATATATTATTATTTTATAAGAAAGACATTTTTTTATGTTTAATTATTGATACTCATTTACCATCAAAAATGAAAAATTAACTTCCTTCACTTATGTGTCAAAAAATTAATTTTCTTATATATATATTTTAAAATTACTTGCCCCAACTAACAACTTGACATTTTTTTACTCTTTTGTACTAAAATATTTCCATCAAAACATTACTATCCAATTTACAAATAGATCTTTCATATACTCCCTCCGTCCTATTTTATGTGGCACTTTTCGAATTACGAAATTCAAACAAATCTATCTTTGACTGTAAATTTTTTATAAATCTTTTAAACATTTTAAATTATCAATTATTGTGACTTATAGTACTTTTTACGTAGTTTACAAATATATAAATTTTATTTCAAAAAAATTGAAGATTTCATGCGCAAATTGTCAGTCAAATTTAACTATTTGACTCTTGAAAAAATAAAAAGTGTCACATAAATTGAGAGAGAGCATGTTTTTTTATCAAAAGTATTTCCTCAAGTTGGACTTATTTATAGGTTGCAAAGTTGTTGGGCCAAATCCTTGCTGAAATACTTAGCATACAATTTAGTATAAATTTTAGGAATCACATAGTTTTAAGATAAAATTACATCCTATCCCTATTTATTTTGTAATTATATTAATTCCTAAAAAGTTATACAATTCGGATAAATAATTGGGAGTTTGGATACATTAATAGTTATACGTTATATATTTTGTTGTTGCGCTTTAAATCGAAAACAAAATGGATAATTAAAAATAAAATCCCCTAATTCACGCTAATAAGTTTCATCCTTACTGTCAATCAGCGAAACTTTATTCCTAAAATAACAAATCAATTCATAATTCAAAAATTTTCAAATCCTATTCATCTTGGTCCCTGTTTCAACGAAGAAACTTTCGAGTGAGATTCAATTTTTTTGTTGTATATTTGATCAGTTAAATAATGAATATCTTAATTTTTTTGAGGCATTCAGGAGTAAGGGAGAGTGAGGTTATATATGAAAGAGACAGGAGTGATGTGGTAGTGATTGGTGAAAATATTTCCTTTATGAATCTAGTTTCAGCCATTGCAGCTAAGTTGAATATTGATGAATCTAGGAAAAAAATTCATAGACGATACATTGTAGAAGGAAAATTCTCTCCACTGATTATAAGGAATGATATGGGGGTAAAGTTGTACGTAGAGGTGAAGAAATGTGAGGTTGGATTTCGTATGTATTCCATCTGTGTTGATACAACTGATAAGGATGTTGGCGAGATAGAAAGTTTTGATGTGTCGACTGGTGCAATTGTCTATGTTGAAGGTGCTGAAGAGGACACACACGCACTCAACTTGGTGGAATAAAAAAATGGTGATTCATGTTACATATCAGAAATGGAGGTAACGAATTACATATCTGATACACATAGTACGGACGTGAAGGTGAATCAATTGTACAAGGATAAAACCACTCTAGTAGTTGTAATGGCAAAATTCAAAATAAAACATGAATTCAATTTTTGAGTTAAAAGATCTGATGACAAAAGACATGTAACTCATTTTTCAGTCATGAATTTGAATTTTGCTGAATCAATCATGATACATTACTGAATATAAGGGTGATACATTAAACGTTTTACGTATATATTTTGAGGTATCAGATATGTAAGTTACAGTATTGTTAGTATAAAGTATCAGACATATGTGACACTCCTCTTTTTTTATGTTTGAATTTATATATGTGTATTACAATCATAATACATTATTACATTCAACTTGATACGATTATGATTTGATGTATACTTAATCTTTAATGTGTTTTTGTATCTATGACTCAGTGTAATATTACTATAACGTATTAGATATATTTGAACTTCTTTTTTTATATGTTAATGTATCAATATTTGAATTTTATCATTAATGTATCATTGTATTTTGGTGAATCAATCATGATACATTACTGGCATTAAGATTGATACATAAAACGTTTGACGTATATATTTTTAGGTATCAGAACTGTTAGATAATGTATTATTAGTATAAAGTAACAGATATATGTGACCCTCCTTTTTTGAATGTCTGAATTAATATAGGATAATCATGATACATTATTGCATTCAACTTGATACAATTATGATTTGATTAATATATCTTATTTAATGTGTTTTTGTAGCTTTGTGTCAGTGTAATATTACTATAAAGTATCACATATATATTTTTATTTTTTTTATTATATGTTAATGTATCAGTATATGATTTTTTTCACTAAAGTATCATTGTGTAAAGAATATATTGATTTAATGTATCCATTATACATTTTACTAATGTATCTGAAAAAATTGCAACTATGTATTATTGTGTTTATCAGATGACTATTCTTACAGATTGAATGCATCTGTTAAGAAGAAATCAAATTTATTCAAAGTGAGGTACTTCAATAGTGAGCATACATGTCCGTCAAGGGATATGATATTAACTAATGTTCAAGCAACAGTTGGATTTATTAGTGGCGTGACAATGCCTAAGCTAGTCAATCATAAAAGAATTCACACTTCAAATGATATAATTGATGATATTAGAGCACTGTCTGGGATTGATATTTCATACCAGCAAGCATAGCATGCTAATGAGCGTGCATTAGAGATGATAAGGGGTAAATCTGCCGATGAATATAGACAGTTGCTTAGATACATATATATGTTGGAAACTGTGTATCCAAATTCTTATATAAGGATGCATAAGTCGGATAAAAATGAGTTCATGTATCTGTTCATAGCATTAAGGCCATTAATGATGTGTTTTGACTTCTGTAGACCAATAGTTGTTGTTGACGGTTCACATCTTGGTGGAGCTTACTAAGGAACTTTTGTATCAGCAAGTACGCTTGATGGTACATGTATGATTATTGTATTAGAATTTATAAATATTTGTCTCATAACAATTATTTATTGTATTTGATATTTTATATATGGATAGTTGTGTATCTATAAATTAACAAGCATGTGCGCTATTTAATAGTAATATGAGTTAGCTTATGGAGTGGTGGACATGAAAAATAATTGTTCATTGACATGATTCTTTTAACAGTTTAAAAGTGCATTTGGAGAGAGGGAAAAATGTGTGTTGTATCAGATAGAAATGAAAGCATAATGAAGAGTGTAAGTACTATTTTTCCAAATGTTCTTCATTTTGCATGCATATGGCACCTTTGGAAAAATGTTTGTTCATACTACAAGAGAAGCAGAAACATACTAAGTGATGTGTTCTATTCAATGGTCAAGGTTTAAAGAAAAACGGATTTTGACAAATGATGGCTAAAGTGATTAAAATTGACAATCGGATTAAGATGTACCTTGATGTTGTTGGTTATGAAAAGTGGTCAAGAGTTCATGCAACAGTAAACATGGGGAGAATGATGACTTCTAACATAACGGAATGTATCAATAGTTGCCTTGTTGAGGCGCGACAACTACTTATATTAGAATTTTTGAACAAGTTAGAATTCTATTCGATTCTTGAAACTATAAAAATAGAGAAATAACATCCTATACAAAGGAAATATTAGGAAGGAGATTTGAAGAGTTATTGATTCTAAATGCTTCTAAATGTTCAAAAATGAAGTTATGTACCAATAAATAAACTATCATGTATCTGAAATTGATTGTCATTTAGTTGTTGTGTGTATAAAATTGAGTTAATTGATTTGTGATTTATGTCTAACTTTTTAATCTTACCAGGTTGTACAATCTACTGAATTTATTTATTTAGTGTATGAAGGTGGGCGAAGATACGTTGTTTGCCTTGAGAGAAAAATCTGTAATTGTGAAAGATTTCATCTAGACAAGATACCTTGTGCGCACGCAATTGCTATTTTGAAGAAGAAAAATATTATAGATATACATTCCTACTGCTCAGATTACTATGAGTCAGCTGCATTAGCAAACATATATGAAGTTTCGATGATTTCAATGCCAGATAAGGAGGATTGGTCAGCATCGGAGTTTGTTTTGAAAAAAAATCATCTTGCCACCTAGGTACAAAAGGATGGCTGGACGAACAAGGAAAAGAAGGAAGAAAAATTAAGATGAAAAGATAAGCACAAAGACAAATCGTTGTGGATAAGAAGGTCACAACCGAAGAACTTGTACTTTCTTTCCAAAAGAAGATTGTCAATTGTCTTTGTTGGGGTTACTGTTATGTTTCAGATACATTATGTTAAGATTATGTGTTGTCATTTTTTTTTGCTTTTTTCACTTTACCTTTATAAAACATTACGGTCTACTATTAGTTGGTGAAATTTAGTTACAATAATTTGAAATGTTAAGATTTTCAATCTTGTGTTTATTTTTGTAACACATTAAGTTTCAAATACCTTTTTAAACAATGTATCATTAGTTATTTGATAAGTATATTATTTTGTGTTTATGGGGATTGTACCAATCAATAAAATTTCAAATACATTTTTATATAATATATCGTGGTCTAATTGAATAATGATGTGTCTTATACAATAAAGTTGTTAAAATATAAGTATGTATCACAATAAGTAATAAATAATTTATCAATGCGACTGGATAAATGAATGAGCCAGCAACTAATTACAAGAAATTGACCAAATGTATCAGCATAAATGAAGAAGAAACTAATTAGAATTGATTTATAAACTACATTGCATTGGTTATGTGTCAAAGTATCAGCTCCTACCAGAACTACAATAAATGTCGAGGTATGGCCCAAAAATAAAAATTTTAAACAACTCGATACTAATGAGAATAAATAATGTTGTATGTTTATGAAATAATGAATCTGATACATAAGTTTATTCCATTTTTGTATTAAATTATATACAACAAATGTGTACAACAATCCATATTGTCAATAACAGCTGAAAAAATTAGAAGTTGATGTCAAAATAAATAAGTTTTTAGAGAATCACTCTAACGCTTGGGTACAAATATATGAAAAACAATAAAAATAAAAACTTTAAAACTAGAGTTAATGTATCTCAAAAATAATAACACTGTAAAAAAGTGTCTAACAACTGATAAATAAACTCTATTCAACATTGATCAAATTTTCTTCAACTGGTGCTATGAAATGACTTTTAGGCATTGTTGGATCATCATTTTCACTAACGTATCTTGTCTTAGCCTTTTCAGTAACGTATTTCATAATAGGGCACCATATCGTGTACAAAGGTATTGTGAACGGAAACCATTTTTTGAAATAGAGATCTCATCGGTAAGGATCTCAGCAAAGGCAACTACAAACATTCCACAGTCCCTTAAAAAATGAGAAATATACATTATAACAATAAAAAATGAGAAATACTTCAAGCTATCGCTTTCTTGTTGCATAATGTCTTGTACGAATTCAGCTTCAAATTCGTGTTGTAGTCCCAAAAACATGTCAGTTTGCTTGTCATTGTAAGCATCCAATGATGACCAGTCGGTTCGCTCCGGTTGATAAAAAAAATCATTGTTATGAAGGTAAGATGGCATCATTGTAGCCAACTTTTTTTTATCTCAATGATACTTTTATTCTTGTACTCATTGATGAATCGTACACGCGTATGAGCCTCATTTTTAAAGCAACAACAGCCAACAGCCAACACCTAATGAAACTCTCCATCTGAGTGCACCGGAATGTATACATCAGCAACTAGATGCCATGGTAATCCAGTCGGAATGGAAAATTATTTGATTATATTTTTAATTGTCCTCTCGAATGCGGATACAACAGGCCCGCGCGCCATGTGCTCTTGCGTACTTAAATTATCATTAGGTGGACTACAGTAGTACCTTGTGTGTGCATCATTAATAAATGTCTTGAATAAGCAATTGACTTAGGTGAGTCTGTATTCATTGGGGCTGCAGAGTTTTGACTCCTTCCTTAAGAAGTAAAAAACTACATCGATGTGCTGCAACGTAAATGAAAAATAAAACAAAATGTTAGTCAATATGATAGAGCACAACAATCACAAAATTATATAATGTATATCGTATGATTTGAGTTTGTATGCATTAAAAAGACTATATTGATACAAAATATCAATTTATCATAAATAATGTATATTTTGTATCGTACCTCATCAGTCCAGGATTTTTTTGACTGAGATATGACATAAAATCAATTTTTATCCCTGAAAAAAGCAACTACAAAGTCCATGTGCTCAAATTCAAATGAAGCTGATTTGGCTTTGTATTTATCATCTTTTGACTTCCTATATATATATATTAAAAGTCAATACAAGTGAAAACGGTATGATATTTTGCTATTTAGAAATATTAAAGTGTTACTTACTTGTTATCATGAGTTTTAAGGAGGCCCTTAGAAATTCACTTGGAATATTTTTTCAATAAATTTGACGGAGGTTGGTAAGAAATATCACATCCATCAAATGGGGAGCTCGGACGAACATCTTCTTTTTCCTTTGTCACTGGATCCAAATTCAGTCAAATAAGGTGATTTCAAAATCTTTGATGGCATTCTATTTCGTTGAACAAGGATCTACGATTGTTCATACACGACCATCTCATTGCCCGATGTTTTCATGGGTAACTTATTGTCTGACACCGGTTGATGTGTTTCAGTTAACGGATCTGACTTGACAGCACTCAATGGTTGAACATTCAAAGGAGTTTAAAGGCCAGAAATAAGTGTGTCTATAGCTTCTTGGGTTTCAGAAGAAATGGATGTCCATATGGTGGAATCCTATATTTTTTTGAGCAATAATAAAAAAAATTGCATCATTCAATAACTAATAAACATGCGATGAATATATTTAGAATTTACCGATGTATCAATGTTTACTGGCACTTTGTCTATAAGTGGAATGTTATGTTGCAATTTATCAGCAGCAACTTGATCCACAGTTACTTGTTCAAATTTTTTGGTGCCAACCTCTACTACATCATCCAGATTTGTTATAACAAAAAAAGATTGTTATAATGATACAATGAATTATAAATAGATTTATACATAAACTTGTACTTACAATAATTTCCTTGGATATATCCTCACCAACTCTTTGATCATTTAATGTATTATCATAATATGTATATTAGTATATAAGTCAAATAATAATGTATCAAAAGTTGACACTTATACTACATCAGTTTTGAATAAATATTTTTTTGAAGTATCAACATAATGTATCTAAAAAAATTAAGAATGTATCATAAAATTCAAGCTTTAATTGGATGATTGAGCTAATGTATCAAAAAGGTGTGAGATACTTTTAAGAATATTGATACTTTAAATAAATGTATATGATACTTACCTTTACTCCCTCTACAACATCATCATGAGTGGTTATACAACAGATTTTGATATAATGATACATTGAATGAGTAAATATGTCATATACATAAACTTATACTTACAATAACTTTCTTAGATACACTTCGTTCAGCAGGAACATTGTCACGATCCAGGGGTACACCCTAGACGTAACATGGCATACAAGACCCCGAGAGGCCTCATATAAGCCACTTAGTTTTCATAACATAAGATAATATAATTTAGCGAAAAGTTAAAACATTTTCAACAATATCAAAGTCTTTATAAAATGAAGCGAAAGTCTAATACACTTGTCTCAAACCATCTAAAACATGAATATCTTTGGGGCATAGCCCATACAATAGTTCAAACATAAAATGTAAGACATAAGGAAATGATGGTCAAATCCTCGAATGCTACGAGAACTCACCAATCTTTAAATCTTGCTCTACTATGATCCTAGCCACGGGGATGGAAGTTGATATCGATGGACCCTACATTTGGATAAGAAATGTAGGCAAGAATATGCATTAGTACAAAGATGCACTAAATATGATAGCTTGCATAAACAACATAGGCATAACATAAGCATTAGTCAACATAAGGCATAAGTCATAAGCATAAGAGTTAGACAATATAAGTCATAAGCATAATCAATGCACATAAATCATCATAAAGTAAGAGGAATACTTCTTGAAGTAACCTCAACTTATCTTTAGTCAAAACTTGGGTCATCCACCTCTAGTCATACATATCAAGGAAGGCAATCAAGCAACAATCCAAGCTAATCATCATCATAACAAGCAAATCTCATATTAAAACATATTTACGATACTTTCTTGAAATAACCTTGTTTCATCATAACTTTGCTAACTTGATTAGGGACTAGTCCCTCCTTAGCTTTTTCTACTATCCATGAAAGAGTACTACTTTACTAATCCAAGCTAAGTCATTATCCATGAATGGTTACTATTTACCAATTCAAGGCTATCAAGGAAAAACACCTCATTATGCTAGACTAAGTTATCATGGAAAGCACTTTCCTATGCAAGTCCAAGCTATTCAAGGAAGGATACTATTGCTCAATCCAAGCTACCAATGAAATGGTTTGTCCTTACCAGGTCAAGCTACCATGTAAAGCATCCTATCATGCTTAGTTCAAGCTAACCATTGGAAGGGTACTATTGTTCAATCCAAGGCTATCCATGAGATCTACTAACTCAAGCTACCAAGCATGGTCTTGTCTTACCAAGTCAAGCTATTCATGAAAGAAGCATCTTATTATGCTAATTCAAGCTAAGTCTTATCAATAATAGTTCATAGATTGTTTGACTCATTTTAGGTGAGCAAGTCTTTCAACCTAGAATCATTCTATGTGAGAAAACCTTTCACATTCATACATCTATAGAGTAGATCATGTGGGTATATCGTTCCACAACAATTCTATCTACAATTCAACAATCATCATCTAGCTTTACTCCCAAAGCCTTACTAATCATCATTCATCATACATGCTTTAGTCTCAAGACAATTCTAATCTCAAAACCTACAAGTCATAATTCATCATGTATACTTTAATCTCAATCAATTCATATCTATATGTTTTAGCCTCAATCAATTCATGTTTATATACTCTAATCTCAAGCAATCTACAATGTATCTCATCAATCCTAGAAGAATACATTTTCCCCTTTCATGGCATAAAATTCACTTACATCAATTTCATCTTTCTAGACATGGGTATATGTAAATTCATCCTAAAAACATGTAATTTTATCAATTCAATTATAAACAATCATAATCCACTCAATTGGATCAAAATTCATAACATTAGAAGAAACCCTAACTAGAATTGGTGAATTTTTCTTCTAAATTGGGGAAATCATGGAGGCTCCATGGATGAAAAGCTATCATACCTTGTTAACAAATCTTACAAATGCTTGAGGATTGGAGACTTGACCTTGATCCTAGCTTGAACTCTTTCTTCTTCTTCAAGTTTTAGAGAGAGAAATATTTGAGAGGAAGAGCTTTGGGATTTCTTTTGGGGGTTTTGGAAATAATGACTTGAATGGGTGAACTTAAGGTCAAAATAATTTATATAGGTGTTCTAAACTTGGGTAAAACAACACCACTTTTATTTAATTAAAACCAAAAAAGACCCATGTGCCCCAAAAATAACTGCCAGCTCGCGACCGACTTACCCGTCAACTGACCTACGATCTGTCCTGGTCAAGTGTCGTTTGATTCAGAGAATTTTGGCTTTTTTAGGGGCCTGGACCACGGACCGTGATCTAACCGACGGTCTGTTGGTCAGGTCGTGGTTCCATGACTTCTGAAATCTTGGGTCTAAGCCGAGGAGATCAACCACGGACCCACATACGGTCCGTGGTCCCAACCACGGGCCGTGGTTGGCCACCGTCGATCGGCACCTGCAACTTTCTAAATTTGTTGTTTTATCTCTTTTCGAATTCGAGGTGTTACAATCATCTTCTGTGGATGGAGGTTCTGATACATCCTCTCTGTCTCTTTAATACTTTAATGTATCAGCATTCTATGTAGGTTAAATCCAACAAGCCAATGTTAATCAACCCCAAATAATAATGAGTCAACAATTGAAACTTATACTACATTATTTATGAATAAGAAATTTTTGAATTTTAAACATAATGTATCTAATACACTTATGAATGTATCGTAAAATTCAAGTTGCGGTTGAATGATTAAATAATGTATCATGAAGTGTTAGATACTTTAATGAGTATTTGATACTTTAAATGAATGCATATGATTCTTACCTCTCTGACATCGTGTTGGTGTACGTGTGTTTGTTCTTCAGCCTCTACATCAGCATTATCGACGAGGTCGTTGTTGGCAAACTCCATATCAATTGGAGACCTTGGTTGTTCAACAAATTGATCAGTAGTTTAGGGTTGATTAACATTGGCTTCTTGGATTAACTCTTCCTCTGTGATTGAAATCGATTTGGCAGAAATTTTCTTCAAGCCAAAAAAATACCACATAATGAAAAAATAGCTTTACAAATAGTAAATATTTGGTTAATAACAAGTACCTTCTATTTTAGCTTCCGAACTGCTTTCATCAGATCTGTGTGATTATTTTTTATTAAGACTTCTAAATCCTCAAACTTTTTGTCAACCTTTAAACAGATTTAAATGAGTTAATATTGATTTACTGTAGAATAAATAATAATTCAATAATAATTATGAGAATCACTTACATATTCCTTCAGATATTGCTTAACTTCTTCGATATCTGTAATATTTTTCTTTTCTTTAGGATCAAGTGAAGGACCATGAAGATCGGGAACATTACCAGAAGATTCTGGAATAGAGAATGACTCTTTTTGTATCACGGGAGACTGTTCTGGTTGTTCCATTGCACTACTTTTTTGTTTGGCCAAATCAACTTTCTTTCTTCTCTTCGGGGGTGGTATAGATGAGGCACTAGATACACATGTAGTTCTCCTTAAAATTTGATCAGGTGGTTTAGAAGAAAAATCCTCAAATCCAGGAACGTCTTCTAATATAGCTTGTGTAGGTTTATCAGTAGACGTAGAATGTTCAGAATGAGAGACACTCATATTGTCAGGCAAATCAAGTACCGCCAATTCCTCAGGAGTCGGTTGTATATTGGTACATGCATTCTAAGTCAAATTCGTAAAGTCAGCATAACAAGAAGATTTGCAACTTGAGATATATAAAAAATGGTAGTTACCTCAGTAAAAATACTAGACATGAACATTTCAAATTTGGGCTTGACACCAACAACTCGCCAGTTGCGTATCCTAGGGATGTAGTCTCCCTCTTTAACAGCAGTTTCATCGTTGATAACTGACGCACATTCATATACCCACACATTTAGAGCATAGGGCATGCCACCTAAACGATACATCTGTTTTACTTTGGTTCTCTCTTGCCTCCATGAATTCATTAACCTGAAAAATGCACGCTGACCCCAAGGAAAATGTTGATATCTACCATCTTCAACCATCAGAAAGTCGTTAACATGGATAGATGCATCAGATAGTTGTGATAAAATAAATGTGTTGATGAAGTAAAGAATTCCCATTTGGAAAGCATCCTGACTATTGTCCCAACTACCTTGTAGAAAACGTTGAACAAATTGTCCCTTGCTCACACTATTATACTTTACTAAATCTGGAAAATATCTTTGAACAAGCCTGCTTTTAGTAGAATTCGGATATTTAAAGTCATCGGGATTGCCTGTGCATTTCAGACCGGTTATTATTGCGAATTCTTTTATAGTGAAATGCAATATGTTCCCATTTGCATGCCGAATGTGTAGCTCATTTCTGTTATCCTGCTCAAGCTCAAGAAGCAACAAGCATTTTGATATTTGACCTTGATAATTGCAGGTATGAATATCGAGGTATGGCCCAAAAATAGAATTTTTAAACAACTCGATACCCTCGACACCCATGTACATATTCAAATCTTTTATAAAATCAATATTGTATGTTGGACCAAACTTCAAAGAGTGAGTTGGAATTTGTTTGATCACATACTTCAGAGACTGTAATGGACAAAAAACAATAGCAAACAGTTACATATTATTCTAGAATAACATGCTAATAATGATACCAAAAAAAAAAAAAATGTTACACATGATACACTAATTGTCAACATTTATACATGATACACTAATTGCCAACATTGATACATGATACATTAATTGTCAACAGTTTAATTTGATACAAACATTTCCCAACACTTATACATGATACAAAAATCTGACCAATATTTAATACTGATACAAAACAATGACATACAGATAAATAATGTTAATCTGATACAAAAACTAATAGAAGTTTAACAGATACAATAATTAATATGAAACTAAGTATCAGATACACACACGGATAAACAAATCTTGAATGATACATTATTGAATATTATTTTGTGTCAAATGACAAGAGATCTAATGACTGATACACAACTAATAATATTATAATACTTGATACAAAATATATTATAACTTAACATAATTAGAGTCAGTGAATCCACTGATTAAAGATAATAGTGATACATTAAACTACGAACATGAATTTAGTGGTTTATGTATCATCTATTGATTAACTAACAAAAAAAGTTTAAAAATCAATAGAAGAAGATCGAAAACCTAACCTTAGGTAATGAAGGTCGAGAAACTGCAGGAGCAAATTTTCGACCCCTTTTTTGGAGGTTTTTTTGAACCTGTGCTTTCGAAGATGAAGGTCCATCCGTTTTCAACTTCCCAACTTTTGCCTTCGCCATTATTAATAGATCGTGGAACTTTTTTGATCTGTTTTCAGCCCACTCAATATCTTCGTAATCATAAATACGACGAGTGCTAGTTGATGGTGCATCATCCATCTGATTCAACAATTAGGAGAACAAAAAAATAAAAAATAAAGTCACAAAACGATTTAATAATATGGAAAGAACTACCGATTTCAGTTTAGATTAGGTTTGACAAAAAAGAGACTTGATTTTGAAAAAAAATATAGAATTAACTATCAATAAAATGGAGAGAAAATTAAGGAGTGAAATCAGGAACTGATAAAATTTGATTTTTGGAGTTGAAATTTATCTATCCGGCAATTTAGATTTAGGAGTAAAATAAGGAATTTTAGAAATTTTTAGAAATGGGAGGGAATATTGAAAATTAGGAAAACAAAAGATGTGTATAATGGTAATTTTTCCTACAATTTATTATGATTGCATACATCAATATAGGGGGGGAAAATAAATATACCCCGAACTATCGTAAATGATGTACAGATACCCTCCGTCATACTTTTGAGACATTGGTGCCCCTACCGTCTAAAAACTAGAGCATATATATACCTTTTATACTAACGGACTTACACGTGTCATAATCTTATCCACAGATCCGACATATATTTAAAATCGAATCAACAAATAAAATTACGCACATGTCCCTATTTAGTCTTCCGTTAGAGTGAAGGGCATATATGCTCTAATTTTTGGACAAGGTATATTTGTCCTTTTCCCCTATCGAAATTAAGTGAACGCATACAATCTATAACAACCTGATAATACACAAGTTCCGAACTCACATTTCCAAGTATAAATTAAGGAATTTTCTATAGCAAAGATTGAAAAATGTATTTTCTATTTTCAATAACCTTTAAAGAATTTCAAGAACCAAAAGTCCAAAAGTAACTCTGTGCCGGCCTTTTTTTTTCTTCCTGTTAAGAGCCAGTGCAAAAATTCAAGAAATGGGGGTTAACCTAATGCAATTTAACCTAAAACTAGAATGTGACTTGAGCATTTACAGGGTTAACTCCTTATGAGAAGTCCAGGCCTCGATGAGGCTGAAAATCAAAATCATCTACCTCGCTTATCGATCTCTTCATTAAGAAGCCGAGTCATTAAACCTTGATTAGGGGTCAAATTATTGGTTTTGAGAAGATTGTTCAATGCATGAAGTTCTTCACAGTTTGCCTTCTTAAGTAGGCCACTCAGAACTGTATCAACTCCAGTAGGATCATTTGAGATCTCGGATTTTATATTGAGTTTTGAACGGTCCACAACTAGGGAAGATTGTACAGTCTGCATCAACGGTTTAGATTTCCAGAATTCAGAACATACCCGGTTTACATCCATATCTTGAATGGCCTGCATTGATATGAAAAGATAATGTCAAGACGAGATCTTTTAAACTTCCCTTCAACTTTCATTTTGTTCCACATTTTTTTTATCTATAATAAGATAATAGACAACTGAAATTTTTCTCAAGATTAGAAGTTAGTGAATCCTGGATCTAATATTAATTTGAAGAATATATGTGAAAGAACCTGTACAATCTCTGTTGTAGAAAAACCAAACATTTCCATGCCCTCAACACTTCCAGGTGGTTGCAAAGGCAGAAGCTTCGGCTTTCCCAACTTATGTTGCTTTAATATTTCTTGGTTCACTCTCTCGCGGACCATATCCCAGCATTTGATAGGGGACAAGTGAACAAACACTTCACTGGGACAACGCTCAAGTGAAACCTGCAAGTTCATTTATCTGCTTAAAAAGAGACTAGAAAGGCAGGAAATAGCATAACAATATGACACCACAATGGCATGAATAACCAAATAATACACAGATATAGAGATGTCAACTAAGCTGGCACATGAAGGAAAACCAAAAAAAAGGGTAAAACAGGAAAAGCCGTGAAGTAAGCCTCAATACTGTAGGCTTTGAATATTATACCAATACAAGACTAATTCATGTAAGCTAATATAGACCTCTGGTCTAAAGGGATGAAAACTTGTAGCAGTCAAACTTGCCCTTACAGCAAACTACAACCAAAGAAAAACTCACAAAGCTTTTGAAAGAAATAATAAGTCTGACTAGTAGCCAATACTTGGAAATCTGCTGGAGAGATAGCAAAGCTTCATGGAGAAACCCCTTGATGATAAATGTTTAATACACATGTTATCAAACTAACAAGAAAATGAAGTGCGGCTCAACTCTACATGGAAAACTTAATGCAGAAGAAACATGAAAGGAACTGCAGCAGAATTAAGTGCACCACAATATCCCAAAATAAGAATTAAAATGCCACAGGCACACACAAAAATCAAAATCTGACAAATAGCTCCATCCAAACAGAATATCCAATACCATAAACAGTGGGCCATCTCGTCCTGCATCTACAACTTCAGAAACATAGTGAGACATATTTGTTGGATCTAAAACATCAATGTATCTGACCCGGCTCCTGAATCCTGCATTTAACAAAAGAACAAAGTTGTCTATCATTACTTCCAAGAGTAGAGTAAAAATAATACAATTATTTCACATGTATTATACCCTTGGGATAAATAACCCGGTTGTCACACCATAACTTGCCAGGCTGGATAACTCCATAATCCAGAGGTTCCACATTGCAAGAGAGTCTCCTCACCACTTTTGCAATC
This sequence comes from Solanum tuberosum, assembly GCF_000226075.1. Classification (NCBI taxonomy): domain Eukaryota; kingdom Viridiplantae; phylum Streptophyta; class Magnoliopsida; order Solanales; family Solanaceae; genus Solanum; species Solanum tuberosum. Next base: position 509,174 of record NW_006239277.1, on the reverse strand, counting down.
CGAGGACCTTTCTGGCGAAAACCTCTGTCCAAATTGTTTTGAGAGACGGGAGAGTCACCTGATAAAGGTTGTGCACACTCCATGGCCTTATTTTGACTACCTTCTTTATTTGGTTTACAGTCGAATGGTTGCCGGGACTGGGGACAAGTATCTGCATCTCTGATATTACCGCCAGAAGTCCCTTTTGTAACCTGAGGGCCTTGGGCATGTTTATCAATATCCATATTTACAGACGAACCTCCAACGAAAGAATGAGTATCTTGATTAGGTCCACGATGTATTTCATCTTTTGAATTATCCTCAACTTTCATGCTCTCAATGGATGTTGTTGGGACAGGTTTATCACTGTTACCCATGTTCACTGTCAGCTTTCCCGCAGTATCTTTCGAAGGAATTGGATTGTCCATCTCATCTCCCTCATCATCACTGAGCAGGATCACAACATCATCAAGACTTGAAGTTCCCTTCACTTCACGTTTATCTGTTGATAATTTTTTATGACACGAACCACCCTCAACGGACAGCTGAGTAACTGGAGTTCTATAAGCAGGAACCACCTTTAAGGATTCACTTTTGCCCTGGAAGCCATTCTGTGCCCCCTCAATTCCATGAGAAGTGTTGTCAGGCATAGAAGACGCCTTGATTGATTCCAAAGCTAATGGCTCCCTGGATTGTTTATCTTTATGCAATGAAAAAGCACTGCTGCTGGCCCTCATCAAGAGTGCTGAAGTTCCATCATCTTTTTCCTTTTTCATGGAATCTATAGAGAGTCCTGCGCTTGCCTCTTTTAGCACTGATTCCGCAGGTTTAAGAGATAATTTACTAGCACTCCCTGCAACTTGTCTCTCTTTATTTACATAAGAACTCAAAGCCAATCCAAGATCTTGTCTTGCCCATCGATAAATTGCACTCAATTTCCCTTCTAAAGCATCAACTAGTACATTTAATTCATTGATGTCATAACGGAAGAGGAAAAATTTGGCACCCCAGGAACAAGTACACAGTTGTTTTGCATGGTTCAAGCATGCATATTTGTCGGGCGAACAATTGTGACATCCCGCCGCGGACAGGTGTAGATCAAAAAAACACACACTGCATTCCCTCTCATTAGTAGCATCAAAAGTGCTCTCCATCTTTAGTGCTTGTGAAGAATTGCAAAGAAACTCCCTCCTGACTCTCTCCATCTCAACACGGTTCTGCACAAAACATAACTCAGCAGTGAAGTTGAATAAAGAGGTACTTGACTCAGTAACATAATTTATATGAACATAGAACTTGAATGTGGTATAAGTGTGACTACCTCTATAAGTATCGGTCTAACCCCAATAACCCCGCACCCCCATCTCTTCTCTTTTAAAAAAATACAAGGAAGAACATAGGAAAATATACCCTCAATGCAACAGAAAACGGAAATGGAACTAAGGACCATCAATCGATAGAATATTGGTGTCATTATGTGCACATTTGCCTAAAGACTGCAGCTATTATATCCAAAAAATTCTACCTTTAATGCTTTGGACAAAACTCCATCTTTTCCGCAAACATCTTTCCATCTTAAATTATTTGAGGTATTCTTCCTCAATAAATTAAGTTCCCAGTGCGCTTTGACTGCATCTCGAGCTGCTCCTAATAATAGTTTATCATGGGATATGGAAGTTTTCCGGCCTTGCTCACGGTAATGCTCAATTGCATTCTGTCCATGGGGTAACCAATCAACAGGAGCAACATTTACTGCTTCAGCACAATTGAAGCCACAATTGAAACCAGCATGATATGCTCTTGGGAAGGTCAAAACAAACTCTCCAGGATTTTGGACACAACGATAAACTGGGACTCCGTCAGACTTCAATATGGAGGGAGATAGTTGTGTAACCTGCATAAATAACAGGTTATTACTAAACAAATAAGCCACCTATAAGAAGATGTTCCAACTTCTGTGAAGCAAATTAACTGTCACAGATTTGTAAAGAATAATCTACTACATGACTCATCAGACAGATCCTCCACAAGAAGAGTAAGATTTACAGTAAGACAGTTTCTTGTTTACATTTCAATTTGATGAGGACCCTATAGCATTGCAACACTATGAATGGGATCACATATCACCTATAGCTCACAACCCTAAAAAAACGTGGCAGTAGAAGAGGTTATTCAGCAAAATAAGTCATTCTTGAACAGGGATTACCAACAAAGAGACATGTATTAGGACTCAATTACTTTTTTGATCAAATGAAGATTGGGCTCACCAGCTTGTGAAGAAGGTCAGGCTGCTCTTCAAAGAGATCAGGCAAGTGTTTCCTCATAGCAGCCTCCAACTTTGATGCATCTGCTCCAGGCACACCATACCACATTTTTGGAGCCCCAAAATGCATGTAATTTAATGAGTATAAATGGTGATCTTCAACATGCTGTTGGGTAAAAATTTAGAAAAGAGAATTGGTAAGTAAATAAGACAAAAGCCCAAGGGTTGTTATATTTTCAGGTTATTAAAGAAAAGAATGATCATCCAAATCATATATTTCAAGCAAACTAAATTACAGTGCTACCCAATTCAAATGAAAAGGATTATCAAGAGCTGACCCAATAACAACTAGTAACTATTTTCCAAAAATCTGAACTCAAGAAGACAGCCTTTAAGAAGTTCCTCCTCAATGCAAAAGAAAGGAATATTCACAATCAAGCAATCACTAATACCACCCATAGATAGTTCGAATAAACATGATCAAGAGATTTACTCGATCAGCACTTGTGCATATTTCTAGTCTTATTGAAGGTTTTACAAGTTCTTTTTCTGAAAAAATATTATTTATAAGCTCTTTAGCAGAAGTATAAAATTTTGTTGCAAAGAAGCTTACGGGATCAAAACAAAATTGTAGGAAAGAGGCATATGATAAAGGTATGTGCTAATTATATTTCAACATGTCAGAGCAACCCTATTAAAAATAAATAAGCACCTGCAGATCTACACAGTCAACAGATAGACTTGCTGAGATAATTGCACCCAATAAACTTCAGTTTACCACAGTACATTATGACGCAATTGAGGGGAACTATTCAACTTACCCAACAGAACGATGAAAAGCACATTCCTATGTACAGCCAAGGCACCAAGACACCAGATATATCACTGCTCTCATATGTAAGAACAGAACCTGTAAGCCTTGGAAAATTATTCAAGTTCCACCCTGAGTTCACATACTTGGTGTCAGAAGAGCCAACTTGATGGTCATGTTTAGGGAACCCACTTCCAAATACTCCAGTTTCCAAGTCAGCCCCATAAAGCACCTGGGAAATGATGAAAAAGGAAGACAGAAAGGAGGAAAGTGTTATACATCCTAGATGGTTTCCATAAGAAGAAAAAAAAATAGTCAACAACGAATGCCACCTCAATCTCTTCGGTGGGTTTCTCAACCATCCGCCAATATTCACCCTCAATGTTCTCCAATGAGGGACATTGTCCTTCACTTTGCCTGAAGTACTGGGCCTTAAAATCATCTGCATATTTCTGAAATGCATCCAGAGTAAACTCTGGACCAGGTTCAAATCCAAACCTCTCAGTATCACCAAGGTTCCTATTGTCAACACTACCATTACCCAGGTCTACTCCAGGTTTTGAGCATCTTCTTCTTTTCTTCTTCTTATGAATATTAGCTTCCCACATCCTTCTCATCGAATCTCGATTCTGAAGTTTGTCAATCCTCTGAATACGGGTAGCAAATTTGGATTTCTCCCATATAATTTTTTCCTCAAGAGGGCATGGGGGTTTCCACGAAGCAGGTGGTACTATGCGACAAATTCCATATGCCTCTGCTTTGGTGCGTATGCTAGCCATATATGTCAGGGTATCTTCAAATTCCTGGAGATTGGAAAAAGTTGTTGAGAAAACTTCACCAGAAAAGACTCATAAAATTTCCTTCAACTTATGGGATAACGAAAGTGAATGGGTGGTGTGTTTAGGTAGATATACTGCAAGGAGTTAATTAGCCAATTAAAATAGGACCTCTTCAGTTGGATAGAACACTGGAGCGTCCCCAAGATCGGGCCTAGAAGCTTCCTCTGGCCGCCATCTCGCAGTTACCTGTTCCAAGCTTGAAACTTTAAAACAGCATATACATGTAATAGACCTACAGCTCTCTATGTTGTCTCATATCTCCTATAGCTTTATGTTTGTGAATTCAACTCCATTGGCAGCTAAACACTTTTTGGGACCAGAGTATTAAGTGCTGCTCTTATGTTAATTACCAAAACGCTTAATTAAGATAGCCATAATAGGCTGATAAAATGAAAAGCAGTTCACTCCATATACTGACCCTTTGGCAATTGAGACACCCTTCACATCCTCGGATGACCCCTTTTGGAAGTGAATGCCTTACAGAGGTATTCTGCACAAGAGGAAGAGAATATGAGAGGTGCGGAAGTAAACTTTTTGGAAGTAATAGGCTAGCTACTCAACCTGATCGGAACCAGATTCATCTTCTGAGCTTTTCTCATATTTCCCATAGTTTACCCCAGGTTTACGCCTAAGTGACTTCATCATCTTTCCATCTTCATGACCTTCAATACTTGTTTCTACCTGACTTCTATCTGATTTTGACTCACTCGCTGTGGATGACTGATTAATCATTAGTCGATTATTTTCCACCTGTTTTAGGGTGAAGGGTGCAAGTGACTCAAAACCAGGTGGAATTGCTGAAATGTCCATATCTTCTTCTTTGATGCAATGTCTAACAAGTTCGGTCCCCATCCTCCAGACTGCGAGAAATCAATAAACATGTCAGAAATCAAGTCAAGAGACTGCATTCTCAAGTTCCCTTCATAAAATATGGAAGAAAACCGAAGGTGTACATGCAGACTCAAGAAGAGCATATAGCTACTTGAGACAAAAATCAGACAGCCCGAACTGAATGCACAAATTGATAATTATGATTATTCTCTGAGAATCTTTTTAACATATGAATCCTCCCACGTGAAGCTTAAAATCCATGTAAAGAAAACAACCAAATATATGATAATCTTTCAAGAGTGGGTGCTGCTTGTGCACTAATATATACATACAAATACACAAAAGAACTCTTCAATCAGTCCACCAACTTTATCAGACATAGATCCCAAAAAAAAGTACAGATCTACGAAAACAGTGAAATGCAACAACATGAAGGCATAACCTGCTAGAGTTGAGCAAAAAACAGTGTTCTGCATCTGACCTGAACAATGTGGTACAAGCAAGTTGTCGTTCGTTCAAGAATTATAATGGAATTAGAAAAAAAATTACAATATAACAGATTTATCTAAGGAATTTACCCAGTAGAGTTTTCAGCCACAGCATATATTCATTACTCAGTAATAATTTTGCTTAAATTAAACAAGTCAACAACAACAACATACCTAGTGTAATCCCACAAGTGTGATCTGGATAAGGTAGAATATACGCAAACCTTACCCCTACCCCTACCTTGGGAGGTAGAGAGGTTGTTTCCGTAGAAGCATATCAAAGCAGAACAAAAAAGAAACAACTAAAGTGAAACCCTTCACAGCAAAATACAATAGAAAGCATGACAAAACACTCTGGAAAAAAAAAACAATAGCTACACTAAAAAGTGCGATAATCAAAGTACAAGCGACAACAGATAGTAACAAACAGTGAAACACCCTAACCAAAACTATGATCAATTTTAGGATGATCATCAACTCACCAAAAATTATCCAATTAATCAAAACATTCATTCATAGACACAGTAAAATCACCAAAATAACCTTTCTTAGAAATTCAGAACAGAACCATATATACTTACATATTCTTGATCCACTGACCTAAGAACCTTCAACTCCAGTTCTCTACATCCATTCAAAAAAATAAAAATCAGTACCCAAAAAAAAATCAAATCACAAAACAACAACAACAAACACAGTATAATCACCTCAAGTGGGGTCTAGACACAAGATAACATGTACGCAGATTTTACCACTACCTTCATCAAATCACACAAACAGCTCAAACAAATAATTACATAAATTTAAAACAGTAAAAATCAAACACAAACCAAATATTCATAATCAGATTCAACAGATCTAAGCTTTAATCATATGCACAACCTTTAATTAAAAATTAAATTTAAAAAAAAAAAAAAACTAACCCTAACCCAGTACTGAAACAAAGATGGTACCCACCATAACAGCTCCTGGTCAACAAAAAAAAAAATCCAATCCACTTGTAATTTGCTTTCAATTTCTCACCCGGAATACCAAAAAAAACCTAATTTTTTAGACGAATCTGTAATCCAGAAAAATTAAACACTAAATTATAGATTGTGAAAATAATTTAAGAAATCCAAATACAGATGAATGAATCCTCTTTTAATTTTTTTCTTTTTTTTCCTTTTTTTTTCTTATTTTGGTAGGGCTAAATTCGGATAAAAGATCGGATAAAGGTACACCGCTTGAAAGAATTATTTTTGATTTACCTTAAGAGGAAAAAAAATTGTGAAATAATAATAATAGTAACAATAATAATGAAAAGAAGAACCTTAACCACTATAAATGAACAGACTCGTGCACTAAGACTCTCGTTATGTATATGATCTGAGAAAAGAAGTTGAGTTATAAGGACTTGTAATGGTTGCGTTAAAACTCTTGATATGTGTGAAATTTGGAAGAGAGTCAAACTACGAGGATCTTTAAGTTCTCGATATATATGAAATTTGAAAAAGAGTCGAAACACGAGGATCTTAAACTCTCGATACGTGTGAAATTTGGAAGAGAGTCCGACCACGAAGATCTTACTTTTATCTCAACAGGATAAAATTATAATTTTTAAAAAAAAATGTTATACAATATGTTAATTTTCTGTGTTCTATATAATCTATGGGAAAATTTCCACCTTGAAACTCTACGCGTGTTTGAACGTGCCCAATTTCTTTAGTGAAACGTTTTGTATTTAATTGTGTAAGTGTACTATTTATTTACTTTATATTTATAAAAAAAATAAAAAATTCATGTAATAAAAAAAGGTTGTTATTCCAAGTACTAGAAGGATTTGGTTGAGAATTTAATTGAGTATTAACGTACTTTGTGGTTTGTTGGTGGAAAAATTATTTATTTGTTCTTTTTTATGAGCAAGAATGATAATAATATAGTCAATATAATTTAATAAGGAGAACTTAAATTAATATAATATACATAAAAGTTATCGACAAAAAAGATATTTTCGGCATATTTTTAACTTTAAAAGAAAAGGAAATTAATATTTTAAAAGAAGTTTAGTAAAATTTAAATAAATTATTTAAAAAGGAAAAAAATGAAAGAGTTAAAGAATTATTCTTACCGATGATTATTGGCATGAATTGTGAGGGGGTAGAGAGAGGAGTGTGCTTTATTGGAAGTGGAACCTTTGATTCTAAGTTTTATAAAAAGCATATAATATATGCATTATATGTGGATACATATTCTTTATTTATAAAATATCTCAAGGAAGTGGGCAATATTTTCCTTTGTTTAATAGGATAATGAAAAGTTTTATAGGGACACTTTTTGCAAAGTCAAAATTGGTTATGGGCTTAAGCCCAATTGAATTAGGATTTGGTACTTGAGTTTGCTTTGAACATGAAAATCAATTGGATTATTTAGGGTTCGCTTGATAGAGTGTATTAGTAAATAGGGAAAGTATGGGTCAAAAAATGTCCTTAAACTATGCGAAAGAAACAAAAATGTCATCCGTTTGTAGTTTGGTTCAAAAATGTCTATGCCGTCAATACATTGGTCCAAAAATGCCCTTATGGGTCAAAAATGCTCATTTTTCAAATAAAATATATAATTTATTTTCTTTTTTAATACATTCTTTTTCTAATAATATTTTTAAAATTAGCAAATATTTATCTTACTTCAATTCAGAATAAAATAAAAAATAAAAATATTTTTTATTTTATTGTAATTATTTTTTATGATGGATATACTATGATCTTATATATATGGTCCTTGTCGTCAATACTTTGGTCCAAAAATACCCTTATTGTTGTTTAATGGGTCAAAAATACTCATTTTCCAAATAAATAATATTATTTCTTTTTTAATACATTCTTTTTCTAATAATATTTTTAAAATTAGCAAATATTTATCTTACTTCAATTCAGAATAAAATAAAAAATAAAAATATTTTTTATTTTATTGTAATTATTTTTTATGATGGATATACTATGATCTTATATATATGGCATATATTATTTGTTGAAAGGGTACATGAAGTTATTCTATTTTAATTGATAAAATGAGATTAAGAAGAAAAAAAAATGTTTCTACATTTTTAGTTGTTAAAGTGATTTTAATAGAAAGAAGACAAGAACAATGTTTTTTAATAATATGTTAATTAGGAAGAAGACATGTTTAAAAAGAAAAAATAATATATTTATTCGGAAAAGGGAATTTTGAAGTTTTTACCAAAGTAAGCCATTATTTAAATCAATTCACCAAAATAATATGTTTTTTTGAAAATTTACAGAACTAGTATAAATGTATTCCTAAGTAACGTTTTAGGCTATATTTTATTAAAAAAAAATTGACGCATAAAATATATGGGCTGACGGCGTTAAATAAAGAAATGTTATTGGTGGTAACGTTTTAAGCATAAAACGTTACTGCCAAATACGTTTTATGATTCATTACTCGAAGGCGCGATTTATAGCTAAAACGTCACTCACAGTGACGTTTCTTTAAAATTCAAACAGTTGCTTAGTACGTTTTTTTGTTAATGTATCAGTTACTTTTTAACTGTTTACGGGTTTTAATTGTGTTTAGTTGAAAGGATCTAGTAATTCTAAAAAGTGGAGAAATTAAAATATTCACATATAAAAGAATTTTTGAATTCTTACAAGTGTAGAAAAAATTTACGTGTTCAAGAAATAATTTATAGAAATATTTCACTGTCAGTCATGCGATTTTTCGGTCGTTGTCTCACCCACAATTTCCATATATATATCCAACATTTGTTTTCAAGTAAGTTACTTCAAGATTTTCTAAATATCAGCTCTCTCTATCTATTAAATTTTAATTTTTTTTAGTGATGTCTTCAATTTTAGGTAAATTTTAATTTAATTTATTTTAAAATTTTGAGAATCAATTATTAATTATTATTGTTTTGTAAAAAAAAATTCTTTAAATAGTTATATTAACATTAACAATTTTTTTGATTTTTTTTTAGTAGCAAAATAAAATTTCACTACTTTAGATCCTAATTATTAGGATTCTCGATGGTTTTCAATATTCATTTGCCTATTGGTTCTTTACTCTCCTTTTTCTTAGTATTCTCTACATGTATAATGTTGGTTTTCTAACTCGAGAGTAATTTTCTCTCGCTAGGGTATTAATTTGAGGTGGTAATTTATCACTAAAATTTATCGAACACTTGGCGGAAAATTGAAAGAAAAATCATCACTTTTATTTATTTGTTTTATCCTTTTTGTTTCACTTGATTTTCACAAGAAAAATCCAATAGAACATGGTTATGCTCACAAACATAGCTTATTCAAAAGGGACAAGAACGGAAAAAATAAACGTCGTGCATTGTTGGTATCTTGGATTGAAGTTAGCTCACAACAACTAATTGAAAGGATACTAACACAATTAAAATTCGTGAACAGTTAAAAAGTAACTGATACATTAACAAGAAACACACTAAGAAAACTAGAAGTCTATGTCTGAATTTTAAAGAAAATGTTACTGCGAGTAACGTTTTAGCTATAAAATGTGCCTCCGAGTAACGAATCATAAAACGTATTTGACAGTAACGTTTTATGCTTAAAACATTACCACCAATAACGTTTCTTTATTTAACGCCGTCAGCCCATATATTTTATGCATCATAAAAAATTTTAATAAAATATAGCCTAAAACGTTACTCAGGAATACGTTTATACTAGTTTTGTAAATTTTCAAAAAAAACATTATTATTTTTGGTGATGAATTGATTTAAATAATGGCTTACTTTGGTCAAAAATTCGGGAATTTTTGACCCGTTTAGTAACTATAGGGGCATTTTTTAACCAAAGTATTGACTACAAGGGCATTTTTGAACCAAAGTATTGAAGACAACGTCATTTTTGAGCCAAACTATAAACAAAGGGCATTTTTGTTCCTTTCACATAGTTTAAGGGCTTTTTTGACCCTTTTTCCCTAGTAAATATAATAGGTGTATTAGTTTTGTATTGTAGTAATATATTGTTTGGTACTTATATTATGTATAACTAATGCAATCATTAGTTATATATTTTAGGATCGTTTTATTTATAAAGATATCTTTCACAAGTATGGTTGAAAATATGTAAAAAGATTTTGAGGGGCAATGGGATCTTTAACCATGTTAATGCATGCGTTAAAACTCATAGCATTACTAATGCCTAGAAATTCATGATATTAGTAATACACACCTTAATACACAATAGAGTGTATAACTAATGTTTCATAGCATGAAAAAGAAAAAGTTATTATCCGTTCGATATGGTAAGAGATTTATATATATTTGATAAAAACGAATTTCTTGTAATGAGAATAAAATTAAAGTTCTCTACTTACATGTTTTGAATTCAAATTTTGTACTCTAACTATTTTATAGAAGGAAACTGTCAAATTTTTTAGAAGTTAGAGCCAGTACTGATCGCCTCTCCCTTAGAAAGCTCTTTGTCTTGGGGAGGCCCGGCGAGAAAGATTGAAATGGATCTCAACAAACCCCCGCTTTCGGATGACGAAATTGAAATTATAAAATGATAGATTTGCACATATATTTTTTTAGATTTTCTTATATTTTGAAATAGATCGATTTTGTTATTCTGTTCGTTTTATTTTACATAAAGAAATTTGAGTAATAAGATCAAATCTCTTATTTTTCTTTTGTATGAAAAATAAAATAAAAAAATTCAAGTTAATTATGAACCGTTAACCGTTAAAGAGGGGAATATGACATATTCAAGTCATTAGCAATAATATTATGCTTCATTTTATTCTCCATAAATCAAGACCTATATCTTTTTTTTGTCATTAATTTTATTTTGAATCATTAAGGTTAGAGTTCTTCTCACAAGAATAATCAGAAGAAAAAACAGTGAAGAGAGAAAAAAAATAAGTTAAAGATTTAATTTCACACAAAGATGAATTTTGTTAATATAAACCTAAACTATA
>NW_006239277.1:478056-489066 GCF_000226075.1 Solanum tuberosum | reverse complement strand
TATAATAGACAGAGACCAAATCTGACAACCTTTTGAAATAAAGGACTAAAACTGATAAGTTTATAGTTAAGGAACTAAAATTGATAAATGTATAGTTAAGATACCAAATGTAATAAGGTTTTGAATAGTTAAGGATTAAATTGAGAGAAATAGGCGCAGATTATTAGTTTCATCTCCGAACTATTGATAGGCTTAAAAATACCTATATACTTGACAAACTAAACTTAAATACACATCTCCCATTCCATACACAAAAATGTGTCATTCAGGCGCGACATGTTTAACTAATGTGGTTTATATATATAATTAAAAAATAAAAATAGAAGGCTTTTGTTATTTATTTAATTAAAAAAAATTAACATAAAAGAAAATTAAAAAAGAGGGATTTTGTCTCCAATCTCTTCCCGACAGAAAATTTCAGCGCGTCTCATCTCTTCCAACCAAAAAAAAATTCTCCAATCTCAAAATATAACCATTTGATTTTCATGGAAATCAAATTAATGGGTTTTAAGTAGATGTTGATTTAAGTATCCGTAAGGATCTGCTTTTCTTTATTTTGTTAGGGTTTTGTTCGTGTATTTCTTAAGGATTAAATTTCGATTTGAAATTGCCTAGTGTCTTGTTTGCTGCTATATTTTGCTCATCTTGTTAAGCATCATCTTCAAGGCTAGTATCTATCACGATCCAATTTCGGAATGTGGCCGGCGCTAAGGAGAGAATCCCAAAGGAAGTCTTACCAGAATTCTACAAAAAATCGAGCAAAGTTTCCTTTGTTTTGAGCCTATCCTGAATTTTTCATGTCTCAGAAATCCACAACACAACTAATAACGACTATAAATTAAGACATAATATCCATCGATGATCTAATTTTCACGCAATAATACCAATTCATCTCTAAATACGAAAAAGAGGTTCAAAACTAGTCACTTGACTACAATACGAAGGAATAATCATGACTCGAATGAAAGAAATGACAAATGGAGTGACTCTAAGAGTTTTTAAAGAACTAAATAAACCATAGTAATTCAGTAAGTCTCTTGCCATGCAAAGCAATGCGAGGCTCACCAGATACTATCAATCCACACTCTCTAATTAATGAAATCTTCTCCAATGTCACATGAGTTCTCTGTAAAAATATTTAGCAAGGAGTGAGATGCTAGTTCAGTGAGTAATAACACTTAACCACAATCATTTTTGACAAAGGACAAGTCAGAAAACATGCTAGTATGATAGTCAAAATGATAAAATCACTGCCTTTTTCAGAAACAGTGACAATATTCAATCTTACTACCTTATGTAAGCAAAATCAATGTAAACACTTAGAAGTAAACTCAGAAAAACAGTTTCATATCAAATCTTATATCTGGGAGGTTTCCAAAGATGAATCATGTAATCGGTGTGGCCTTCTCTTTAAGAAGTAACCAATAACGGTGAGCTCCTCATAATGGAGTTAAATATTCATATTGGTAGATCCCTACTCGAGGGATATCGATAACGGTATGCTAGTTCTACCTTCTCACTAGCAAGGGCTTTATCGATAATCTGTAACTACAAGGTGCACCAATTCTAACGAAATGAAATAAAATACCTTGAAATCCCTATTTACAACTGCAGGGGCTCCACTTTTTCTCCATTTAACTTCTTCTACTTCTTTTTCCGCGTTGAACACCTTCGTGCTCCTTCACTGGAATATAGGCAAAGAACACATTTCTTTTTTCAAGAGTTGCTGGGTAACCTTTTTAGCCCCTAAAATTAGAAAAAATGTCACATCATGACTTCTCTTTTAACTAATTGGCAACATATAGCCCCTTTTTATTTTTATAACAAAAAAAGGATTTTTTAAAAATTAAAATTGGCATATTTTGGCCCTTTTTGCCCACGTTAATATATGGGAAGTAATTTATATTTAAATTAATTTTTTTTTTAAGTTGATGGCAGCATGTTGCAGTTTTATTGAGAAGTGGGACTTTGTTCTTTTTTTTCTCCTCTTTTCTCATATGCACGTTTTCTTTGATTGGTGAATATTTATTGATAATGTAAACATTTATATCATTCTTCTTCATCCTTTTAAACAAACGTGTTAAAAGTTGATGTTATATCTTCTCTAGAAGATTTGCATGTCTTCACTTTTTATATTGTTAATTTTTTTTCTTGATTTTTTAATTTTTCAAGTTGAAAGTTTTTATATTTGGGCGAAAATTAAGGAGATAGTAATTGATTGTGGGTATCAATTGCCATGGTTAAGAAAAATATTCCTAGAATTATTCCTAAAAAAGGAGATTCTGATTTTGATTTTGTTGAATCACCATCCAAAACTTCAAATTTTAGTCATGCAAGTTCTTTGCGGTATCCGATTCGTAGTAAGGATAATTTTAAAGGTAAACAATGTGAATTGGTTGGTGTTGTTGATAAAAAAAATTCAGAAAAGAGTTATTTCAGTTGATGTTGCTAGAAGGAGAAGGATTATAGAAAGTGATGAATCGTCTAACTTTGAATATTTTTTACTTGTGTAATGCTGAGCATTTTAATTTCCAAGTGCAATCCTCATTTACACATTGAAGGAAGATTATGGAATGTATACAAATATTTAGTGAATGAATACACAGATATGTATACATGAATTTTTGTATACATGATTGTTCATTCAAATGATAAAAACTCATTCATGTGATAAAAAATTATTCGATTTAGTGTACATATTTTTAGTGAATGAATACACGAATATGTATACATGATTGTTCATTCACATGATAAAAAGCCAATCATGTGATAAAAGATAATTTAGTTAACTGTTTACCTATTAATCTAATAATGAAATCCAAAGGATTGATGAAAGTATCGACATTTAGATGGGGTTGAAATTAATTTTGAATCAATCAAAATCAATAATTGTTGTAATAGCCAACCCCCTTCTGTTTGAATAAACAAAATAATTTTTACATCGCATTCTTCGCTATGATGAATCAAAACTATACAAAGATGTCATCTATTTTTTCTCTGTTTGTTGTTTGAAGTGCGTTCATTTTTTTGGATACACTGATTTTGAATTGGTGAATTTCATGGAAAATGAATGACCATCTTTATCAATACAAGAGTTAAATATACCCATGAAAAAAAAACCACGTCTCCTTAATTTATGCTAATAATTAACTGCTGGTTTCATAATGGAGGGAAAAAACGCCTATTAATATGCCGAATTAATTTTAGGACAATTTGTGCTAATACTTTATTTGTCTATTTAATGCTTATTAATGTTGGGCTATATGTTGCTAATAGTTATTACCAGTTGTCTATATATGTCATTTCCTACTTTAGCTTAATATTTTTCCCTAGCTACGTTTCTGATGGGCTAAGGCCCATTTGAATTATAATTATTTTCACTAATGACTAATATGTCCTTGCTTAAACATGGGATATATTCTTCCCACCTTAAGAAATTCGGTCCCCAAATTTAAGTCATTTGTAAACCAAAATGGGTGTGGATACTGGACTGTTCAGATTAACTTCCAATTCTCAAGTGATTTCTTTCGCGGCATGATTTTCCATAATACTTTCATGGACAATTTCTCTCGATGTAATTATTCTTACTTGCTTGTTAACAATAGACATGGGCTTCTTCATAAATTAAGTTCTTTTCAAGCTATTGAGTCAATACTTCAAGGACGATCAAGATCAAGATCATCAGATTCAAGATCAAGCTCGAAGCCCTTGAATTTAACTAGAAGTTAAGATCAAGATCAAGACCACCGGATTCAAGATCAAGCTCGAAGCCATTGAATTCAACTAAAAGTCAAGATCAAGATAAAGTTCAAGTTCAAGTTCACCGAGGATTCAAGATCAAGCTCGAAGCCTTAAATTTAACTAGAAGTCATGATCAAGATAAAATTCAAGTTCATCAAAGATTCAAGAACAAACTACAAAGCCCTTGAATCCAAGATCAAGATCAAGCTCAAGCTCAAGAGCTCTTATACCTTATAAAGCGAATTCAGAGGAATCATAGAGATTGTAACACTCACACTTTAAATCAATAAAACGATTGTTGCGATAATTTTCCGTTCTTGATTATATTATCTCGACGCGACTTTTATTTTTTACAGAAACAATGGATAATTATAGTCGATACCTTGAATAGAATTCATTTGTGAAGTGAATTGATATTTCAAGATTTTTCTTCATTGTTGTGTGTTGATCCATTTGAATTAATACTAAAATTAAAAAAATTCAGTAGATCTGCAACTGTAGTTCTCTTTACAGTTTCCATTGATGAAAATTTCTTGTAATAATTCACTTTCTTTGATTAAATTCTGAATCTTCAAAACTTGATTTCGCGGAAGCTTTGTCTTTAAATTCTTGGAACCTTTGATCGAATTAAGTACACAACACTTCGATCTACCCAGAATTTATTTTACGTGTATTTGTACATACAATTGTAAATCTTACGGAAAATACCTTCATCACGAACACTTGTATTGAATTCACCAAAGTTTGTACTTCACCATGAACTCTTGTAGGAAATTCTCATAGCTTGAGGCGTGTCGAAAGACGCTGTCCTTAAGGATATTTCACTCGGTATGGATGTATCCCTCATGATTCAACAAGTTCTTCTAGTATAAAACTAAGAGTCAGAAACTAACAAAGATTCAAAGAACAAAACCCAGCACACCGAAAGATTAACTCTCAAAATATATATTGTTCACACCTCATTGTGATAGAGAAAGACCACATTCATATGTCAATTCCACAAGGCCTCCAACGGTCATAGTAGTAATTGGCTAATGATTAATGGGAGAATTAATTAGAATAATGAAAGGGTAGGATATAGTTGGCAATTTGAGAATGGTAACAACTATTTTATTGCAATAAGACCAAGTCAAAACAATTCAATGGCAAGATAATTCTCTCAAATACTTATGGTAGAAATATGTTAAATAACATACTCATTAATAAGGAAAGAAGGAATAAACCTTAGACAATAATATAAACAAGTCTTTTTGAGATATTAGAATCATTTTTCCAACAATCCCCTACATATCTCAAAAAGAATGTCAAGGAATAAATAAAATCAGAAGTTTTGCTGGGTTTTCACTTATGAGTCTAATGCATCGAATCTGGTGTCCGTAGACTATAAATCAAACCTAGATAAAACAAGATTAAACTTACAGAACAATTGGTGAAGTTTAGGACTTCTATGAACCAATAATTCTTTTGTAAGTCCAGCGTCTTATTCTATCACATTTATACTCGCACAATCTTTGTCGTTATCGCGGTTTTGTGCTAAGAGGTTATGCACGTGCCCTGGTATTCATGAGTGCTCTAGAAATTTGTCATAGTTTCATAGAAGCGGCACCACTTCACACTCATATATGTCCAATCATCAAGTGTATTCTGCAGAGCAATACACCACCTATAAAAGATATGACTTGGATTAAGAGCTCAACTCAGCCTCACTTGCCTTGCAGACTGTAGCACTATATTCACACATCATAGAAGGGACATAATTTATAGTGCTTACTTGATCAACTAATGACTTGTTATTACCCATATGAACCTAATTCATGGGATCTCCAATCACATAAGTTGGGTTACCATCATTGTTGATCTTCTCAAATTGACTAAAGTCTTACTCCCCTCGATGTTTCATTTAGTCAGTGAATTGATCAGATTCACCTTCGACTACACATTATTTATTTACGTAAATAATTCATCTCACTGCAGTATTTTTATCACATTGTGTCTCAAACACACGTATCTAATTTAGTCACATAAAAATTGATTTTATTCCAATTGGAATACACTAAGAGTTGTCTTAACCACTTAGTCGCATCACCAATCAACTCCACAACAACTAATTCTAATTAATTGTTTTTATATTATGGCATTCACAAAAGTGTACCAACTTCTTTTACCTTTTTCTATCATATATTGTACCCTTTTTGTACAACAAAATATTCAATTTATTTAGTATTGTACTTATCGTACCTCTCATGTATTACCAAAGGCTCTTTTCAATATAATGTATCAAGAATCAATATCACTTTCAACAACAAGAACATTGGAAGTATTTTCACTTTTAAAAACTCAACAATACTTTATTTTATGAGAAAAGACATAAAGTAACACTTGAACTTGTCCCAAATTTTCAAGAAGACACCTTAACTATGCGGACATTCTATTACCCCACTAAACAATCTTAAACTAATATTATTACATCATTTTTTGTCCACATGATATAGAGAGAGTGTGCACTCTCTCAAAGAGAGTGTGCACTCTCTCAAAGAGAGTGTGCACTCTCTCAAAGAGAGTGTGCACTCTCTCAAAGAGAGTGTGCACTCTCTCAAAGAGAGTGTGCACTCTCTCAAAGAGAGTGTGCACTCTCTCAAAGAGAGTGTGCACTCTCTCAAAGAGAGTGTGCACTCTCTCAAAGAGAGTGTGCACTCTCTCTTATTTTAACTTTTTTTCCTTTTTATTTTTTCTCTTTTTTTCTTCTTTTTTCTTCAAAATGCATTGTCATCTCCATTGAAACTTCTTACTTTCAATTTCATCATTTTTATCACAACTTCACCTTCTTTTTTTACTACTATTAGTTTTGCTCTCTTTAATTTTAAAACTTTATCTAAATATTTCTTACATTTCGAACAATTCGATAAACCCATTAAATTTCAAGATGATTAGGAAGTATCATATAGTTTTTTTATCCGATTTCAATTAACTTCTTTCAATTTTCGGGGAATTCATTGATTCTTTTAAAATTATCATTTCTAATTTAGAAGTTATATGAAAAGAAGTAATTGATGATACCTTCAAAATTTTAAATTTTCTTAGAAAAATAATTAGTTGTGTTATCTATTTTCACTAAAGTTTAGAAAATAGTATGAGTTCTTTTTTATATAAAAAAAAAACAAAATCAAAATAAGTCAAAAAGTAAGAGAGATAAAGAAAAAAAAAATAAAGAAAAAACTTAAAATGAAAAAAAAATATTTTTAATTAAATTGACACGTGTCATGTAATTATTGGTGTGTGAACACACTTGCTTCTTAAAATCTGGGACTGGTCGAAAAATGATATAATAATATATGTTCAAAATTATTTAGTGGGGTAATAGGACGGTTGCAAAGTTAAGACGTCTTTTTGAAAATTTGAAACAACTTCAGTGGTGACTTTATGTCTTTTCTCTTATTTTATTTTTGCCAACTCTAACATTGCATTCAATCAAATCACAATTGATTACCACAAATATGTATATACAACATTTATTAGCATACAATTAAAACTTAGATCTTATTTTCCTTTTCTTAGGATCATGTAACACAACCTTAACAAGATACCCCTACACTTTTAAATATTTCATAATAGAGGATTAACTTTTTTCAACATCCATAAAGTTTTCAAATTAGTATGTAACATACAAATCTATACATTAAAATAATTTTCACATCTAGTCATTATTTATACAAGTCACAAGAAATTCGATAGAATTAATTCTAACAATTTAAACACTCAAAAACACCAACATATATTTTCTTAGTAATCTCAATTTCAACATAAATTTATGCATAAAAAATCCATGTATGATAACTTAGTCATCCACTCAATAACGGTCTTGAAAACAATCTCAAACAGTAAGTATAAATAAATTACTACACTATTTCAAAACATAAAACTCATGTCATTAATATTCACAAATGTATAAACAAAATAATTCACTAACGTTATGCAATATTACTAAAATATTATATAGAACACTTACACATGAACCATGTGATAACAGTAAAATTTAAAATAATAACTTAAACAAAATAAAATTAGTAGCATCCATGTAGACAATATGAGCAAAAACTTATCAACTTCAGAATGTATGTAAACCTATTTTAATAATTTAATAAACCTTAAGCACAAATAAACTATGATTATAATATTCTTTTCCCAATAACACATCACTTTATTAAACCTTATCCAACTCAAAAAAGTTTCAACTTTTGCTCATAATTCCTCCCGAATCAAATTGATACAAATATTAAAATCATATACTACCTCAAATAATGCCAATATATAGATGTGCATGTTTAAGAAGAATTTTTCATTCTAAGAACTTCAAGTAGTTCTAGAATCACCAACATATATAATTTTTTCCTTCTTCTCCAATTTGGGTGAAAGATACAATAGTTTTAGTTAGCACAAATGTACTCAACAACACAACAATTCTAACACCCAATTTCTCACTTTCACATATTAGCTATAATATTCACTTGAGAAATGACCACAACAATTTATATCATCCGCTTACACAATTTACATTTACTTAGCGGGATTATCATTCTCCAAATCTTCTTCTATATTAAGGACATGATGCCTTAATTTGTCACACAAATATCTATTATAATATAGGCATATAATATCATCACATACATTATTAGTATGAAGAATTCAATTGACCTCCTGAGTTCCTCTGTTGTGATTTTGCAGACAGTATTTCCGTAGGAATAAAGTATATCGAATTATTCTTTATTGTTGTAAATCTTATGGAAAATACCTTCATCACGAACACATGTACTACATTCACCAAAGTTTGTACTTCACCATGAACTCTTGTAGGAAATTCTCATAGCTTGAGGCGTGTCGAAAGACACTGTCCTTAAGGATATTTCACCCGATATGAGTGTATCCCCCAGGATTCAACAAGTTCTTCTACTATAAAACTAGGAGCCAAAAACTAATAAAGATTCAAAGAACAAAACCCAGCACACCAATAGACTATGGGAGGAAAGATTAACTCTCAAAATATATATTGTTCACACCTCATTCTGATAGAGAAAAACCACATTTATATGTCAATTCCACAAGGCCTCCGACGGTCATAGTAGTAATTGGCTAATGATTAATGGGAGAATTGATTAGGATAATGAAAGGGTAGGATATAGTTGGCAATTTGAGAATGGTAACAACTAATTTATTGCAATGAGACCAAGTCAAAACCATTCAATGGTAAGATAATTCTCTCAAATACTTATGGGTAGAAATATGTTAAATAACATATACTCATTAATAAGGAAGGAAGGAATAAACCTTAGACCAGGGGCGGACCCACGTGTCTTCCAGAGGTTCACCCGAACCCCCTTGGTAAAAAATTATATCATATATATAAGGTAAATTTTATGGATTTATGTGAATATATATATTTTGAACCCCCTCAATAACAAGGTGAAAGAGATAGCCCATCGACAAGTTCCTTTGAAATTGAGCGTGACGTCGTTGGTTTGAACCCCTAGGTTAGTGTTTTATTTTTTCCTTTTTTAGTTTCAGTTTTTTTTTTTGGTTTTTAAGTTCCAGTTCCGGTTTTCTAGTTTTTTTTTATAAAAGATGCTAAAAGTGTGGTGTTAAACCCAAAAAAATTCAAGGGTCCCATTTCTAATAACTTTTTCACTTCCCAAATCCCTAAACCACTTCCTTAGTTCTTCCCCAACACTCAAAATGTGTTTAATGATGTTTCAACAGATGATATTATTTTGTCTTTTCAAGCAATGAAACCTCGTCGAATAGTATTGTAAACGTGCTTGAGAAGTATTAGCACTGACTTCTTTTTGGAGTTTGTAGTTAGCACTCTTGTCCTAGATTGAGACATTATGAAGTGCTAATTTTTTTGTTCTAGTTAGCACCATTTTCCGCTCTACTTAGCATCCTAGTTCTAGATTGACATATTGTAAAGGGCTAACTTTTTGTTTCACTGTAATCACGCATGTTAATTTCGGGTTTCTTGTAAGGAAACTAACTTTTTGTACCTATAAACTATGTACTACTACTTCCTTGAAATTTTGTTTTGTTGGCTTATTTACACGTTTATACTTTTATTTTTCAAACCCCCTGAACGAAAATCCTGAGTCCTCCACTACCTTAGACAATAATATAAACAAGTCTTTTTGAGATACTAGAATCATTTTCCAACACATATATGCTGAAAACTTCTATAACCAATAATAACTACTAAGTTAGTTAGCCTTAATCAACTTATTTTTGAGGCATTTTCCAGTTTTCAACATATGGAATGAATATGGAATGGAGGGAGTAACATCTTAGCTAGTTAACTAACGGACTTCTTAGCTTTATAAATTTAAAATTGCGTCAAAAACTATAAATCGCGATAATTAAAACTTAAAATAATTTAAAGACAAAAATATAGTTGACTCCTCAAAATCTGTCTGTGCCACATAACGTAAAATGGGAAAGAGGAAGTAACACGAAATTATATTATAATAATTAATAACTTAAAATATCTAAAAATTATATTAAAATGCAATTGACTCTTCAAATTAATTTATGGAAAAATCCTTTTGGCCAGAAAATTTGGCCATAATTTGACCATAATGGCCCAAATACATGTTCACACTATAAACTGATTTATTTTTTTGACAACTATACCCTTCTTTGTCAAATTTATATTTTTCTTATTGATTTATTCATTAATTATGCTTCAATAAATGAGAAAGTTTTCCAATACATAGTAAATTGACTAAATTTTAAATTTCTCTAACTTCCATACATACATGGCTTTTAATTTCTTTTAGAAATATTGTGAAATGGTCAAAGGCCAATACATATGTAGTTTTTTTTTTTCTTCCTTAATTTTCTGATAAAAAATCTATAAAGAATACAAAATTTAAATTGATAATTAGAATACAAAATTTAAAATTTAGAATATAAAATTTAAAATTTACATTACAAAATAAACTTACTCATAAAATTAAATTCAAAATAATTTTAACTCAAACTCATCTTCTTGTAAAGTCTATCATAGATGTGTCGATCTTTTCACAACTACAAAAAAATTACAAATATGATCGCAAAAGAAAATAATTTTAGTTTTTTTTTCTTTTCTCTCTTTTATTCCAATCTCACTCTTTCTTTTTATTTTTCATCCTTTTCAAAATAAGAAATTAAATAAAAATAAAATATTCAGATAATGATAAGCAAATAAATCCACAAATAAGATATTTAAGACTGAAATTAAGCGTTTAA
>NW_006239277.1:449656-475885 GCF_000226075.1 Solanum tuberosum | reverse complement strand
TATGTATGTAGAACATAATTTGTATGGTATAGTAATGAAAACAATAATAATGTATAAAAATGAAACTACAATTTTTTTAATTAATTGAACAATATTTTTTAAAAAAATAAATCGAATGAACTATACACACATAAATATACACAAAAACACTTTTATTTCTCTTGGTAGCCAAAAAGTTTGTATTTTAGTAGTTCAAGGAGTTTGGGAAATAGAAAAAAGTTACTTTTGTTTTGGAGGGAAAAGTATAATGGAATAAATGCAAAAATTGAAATAAGGATATTATAGTCTTTTTTGCCTTTCTGGCCAATTTTTTCTGGCCATTTAGCATTACCCTTAATTTATATCACATAAATTAAAATAGAAGATTGAAATTGTGTTAACACGGAAACATGTGCCTAGTTTATACATACATGATAGAAACTTTTATAACTGATTAGGATCTTAGGTAATTAACTAACTGACTTCTTAGCTATACTTAAACAGACTAATTAAGTCAAAAAATTTAAAATCATTTACTCTACTATTTTGTTACTTCCTCACCACGACACCGATCCTTCTCTCCGTTCACTGCTCGCCGGCGACTGCCATCTCCGTTCACCTCTGTAAGTTTTCGCTGTCCTTATTTCTCTTTCTTCTTAGCTCTCATTTTCCTACCACTGTGTTTGCGTTGGAACCGACGCCCGACGGCCTCCCCATTTGTGACGTTTTGACCATGTTAAGCTGGCTCTCGGTTTTAATTAATTTCTATGAATGCTGTTTGAGAAGAAAATCGCGCATGTTATTGTGAAAAATTTTACGTTAGCGTTTTTGTACTCTGTTCATGAGTTTGTATCTTCAGCCTTACCGGCTGTATTGTTGAGTTTAGTTGTTAATTTTATATGAGTTTTACTCGGTGCTTCTCTCGCAGTTGGAATTTGATGGTGATTGAAAAAAATTAGGGTAGGGTTTTTGTACTCTGTTGCGTTTGTCTCTTCGAGACTTGCCGCTGGCTTGTTATTATTGCGATAAACAGTGATCGGTTGTCTCACAGTTAGAAAATTTTTAGGATACGATTTTAGGATAAACAGTGATCGGTTATTGTGAATCTGTTAGGTTTTACATGAAACGTAGTTCCTTAATGTTCTTGTGATTAACTATATATCACTTTGTTAGATTTTTAGATGGAAGGTGAAGATAATGCCGAGTTAGATTCTCCTTCGCGACTTCCATTTGACAATGACTCTGTCTCCGACAAGGGCTATATTCGTTTGAGAAAAGCAGAATTAATTGGATAATGACAGGGGAAGAAAGTTTAGACAGGGGGACTTTGTTGCTTTTATTTCTAATCTACATAAAACACTTCGACAAATAGTTCAAATTAATCGGTTATTTAGTCTGTATGATTCTGAAAAACTCAACACCTTGTGAGACATTTCATCTAACCAACTAAAGCGTATAACAAAATTGTGATGAACAGTGATTGGTTGTCTCACAGTTGACAGGCATGTTTTGGATACGATTTTTGTGCCTGTTTTGTTGAGGTTATTGTGAACCTTTTAAGGTTTACATGTAACTTAGTTCCTTAATGTTCTTGTGATTAACTATATATCACATTGTTGGATTTTTAGATGGAAGATGAAGATAATGCCGATTTAGACTCTCATTCGGGCCTTGAATTTGACAATAACTCTGACTATGTCTTTGACTATTTTCGCATGACGAAAGAAGAATTTGATAATGCGGGTGGAAGAAAATTTAGACATGGTGACGTTGTTTCTTCCATGTCTAATCCTGATAAAACACTTGGACAAGTAGTTCAAATTAATCGGTTCTTTGGAATGTTTGATTCTAAAAATCTCTACTCTTTGCGAGACATTCCATCTAACCAACTAAAGCGTATAACGAAATTTGCGAAGGGAGATTTGGTAGTCCTTACCCATTGGTTGGGTAGGGTAGTTTACGTTTCGCGTGATACTACTGTTAAGTTCGAGAATGATGACTCTTTACGCACTTTTAGAGGAGGGACAGGTCTTTATCCACGTTGTCCTTCATGGAATATCTCATGTGACAGGCCTTGTCCCCTACATCCTGGACAACAGGTGATGGTTGCGGGTAAACCATGTACAGTAACAGATCTGGTTGATAGATTTGTATATGTTGAATGGATCACTAATTCTGATAGCAGTGACTCCCCTCCTCCCCCTGATAAACAAGATCCTAACAGCTTGACACAAGTGTTTTCATATCTCTCGACTTGGAAAATAGGAGATGTATGCAAGCATGTGTCATATCCTAAAACAGTTGTCCTAATCACTGACATCAGAACATTTGTTGATGTGACTTGGCAAGATGGGTCAACAGAAAAAAACATTCCATCAACTCTACT
The DNA here is from genome assembly GCF_000226075.1 of Solanum tuberosum. Classification (NCBI taxonomy): domain Eukaryota; kingdom Viridiplantae; phylum Streptophyta; class Magnoliopsida; order Solanales; family Solanaceae; genus Solanum; species Solanum tuberosum. Next base: position 473,520 of record NW_006239277.1, on the reverse strand, counting down.
GAAGCCCATTTTTGATATAGGAGTTCACGACTTTTTAGTGGATCAATATGTTGTTTTGGATAATTCTGAACATTTGGGAGTCGTCAAATCTGTTGATCACAAGGAGAAAACCACAATGGTGAAGTGGATAAATCGCCTGAATGAGGATATCATTAGTTCTTGCCGCCTGAATCGATACCATCTTTTTAACTATCACCTGGGTAATTTGGTGTTCCACCGAATAACAAAAGAAGCTGAAAATTCTGATTTGTCCTCCTTTGGGAGTATAATTGGCTTCAAAGATGGCAACATTGAGGTTACATGGGATGATGGTACTACATCTATGGTACGTACGACACTTATATTGTCTTTGTTTTATTCCTTTTATGCATTTTCTAAAATAACAGTTTCCTTTTGGTTTTCAGGTTCAACCTCAAGAACTTCATGGTGTTGATCGAGATGATTATGGCTATAGCTCTGATGAATACTCATCCAGCGGCGATGAAGATGTTGGGGACTCATTGGTTGTAGAAATTCCTGATTCCAAAGTAAGATGTATCAACTATTTTAGAGATCCTCATATTTCATTTTCTATGCCATTTTATCATAGGTAAGTTAACATATATAAATGTTTGATGTTGTGACTTCTGGGTGATGAACAGGTTGATTTGTTGGACTTTGTGGACCTGCAGAGTGTTAAATGCCTTAATGAAAGCCACATCCACTGTATTAGCAATGCCCTAGAAAAGGTACAATTAATGAACTAAGTAAAAAAGGAGAAGATTTTGTTCATTTCTTAAATTTTGGGCTTGATTATGCTTCTGTCTTCCATTTATATTTCAAGTTGAGGAATTTTACATTCAGCAATGAATAGGATAGGATAAAATTGTTAACAAAGAAAAAGTATATTAGATGTAGATCTATTTGTATCTGTTTTGTTTTTTGTATAAAAAAGATCTATTTAGCTTGATCAATTTGTCATGCTTAAATATCACTGATCATTATTTTGGAATTTGTTTGCTCCACAATATTAGCTTTATCTTTTTAATGGAAACTTGCTTAGTCTCTTATAAATTGGAGTTGACATAATCTTTTGTTGTAGCTTCTGCTTCTACTTGATGCTATCAATGAAATCTCCTTCATCCAAAAAAAGGTCGTCTCGTTTTGTTTTTATTTAAACTAATGGCTTTGACTTTATTTTGAATATATAAATTAGGATTACAGAGAATTCAAGGGCTTGAACTTGGAGAGCGCCGCAGATGAGCAGCTATTGATTTACATACCTTTTAAGCAGCCTATCAATTTGCATTCACTGGTTATTGAAGGACCTGTGGAGGAAGGTACGCAATAGATTTTGTGTCTTTTTTACCCTCGGTAATCTCTTGTTGGGTGCATAAGACCTTTAGTTAACCTCTTGCATTTTCAGCATTTTGGAAGATTTACCTTTGTAGGTCTACTGGTTTAGATAAACAAATTCTTACTCTGGCATGTGTTCATAATTTATTTTATGGATATGTAGCTAAATGATGCATCAACTAGTTAATGGATACACCACTATGTCTTGTTAAGTAAAATCTTTATGATATTTATGCATAATCTGGAGTAAAGCAAGAAAAAATGGATTATTTGTAAAACTACCTAGTTCGCAGTGACCTTTTAAAATCTTTTTCATTTCTTGTTAGTGGGATAGCCAGAGAGTGCAGTTCAGGAAGAAATTTGTGACAGGCTTCTCTATAATGGGGGCTTACCAATCGCTCTGTTCTCTTTTATATATTGGTATAGGCATAACGTTAAAGATATGGATCAATCATGTATGTCGCGAGTCAATTACGTGCTGTTTCTTAATTCTGTCTAAGTAATAGTTCCTGATTGATATTTATGGTTGATGTCTTTCACTTTGCTGTCACACATGCCATACTTACTGTGAAAGTGGCTCTTTGGTGTTTCTTTTAAAGTTTCTTTAAGAAGTCTATATAAATTGATGACATGCCTTAACACATTTTTTTCCTACATTAAAGGTCCTAAAACTGTGAAGCTGTTTGCTAACAAGACGCACTTTGATGTCAGGTGAATTCTGTAGTTACATAATATTTGGTGTCCTTTCCTGGACTGAGCCATTTGTGGCACATTTTTTCACCTTTACCATGTGTAATCGCTAATTGAATTGGACCTATATGTAGTGATGCTATTGAAGCCACTCCGAGGGACACAGCAATTTTATCTGAAGCTAATCTCAGGGTAAGCCAATCCTGGTTCAGGAATTCTGCTTCTTCGGCTATGTGTTAACAAAAAATACTTAATGGGGTTGTGGTCGTAGAGTTGTTAAGATTTTCCCTGGAGGTTCGATGTTCATTCTTCAAGTATCTTATTGTTCTTTTGTAGGGAAAAGCAGTTAAGTTGAAACAAGTTATGTTTCAAACCATTCACAGGAATGCTTAAATAGCTTGTCTTCATATTTTGAAGTATTCATTTGTAAAATGACATTAATCTTTTGTATTGCTGTTGGACCAGTGTGACCATTTTTATCGAGGATAATCAGTCTGGTTCCAAACTTACAAGAGTTCAAAGAATTGTTTTGTATGGAACACCGTAAGTTTCCGATGAACTCTTTCCTTTTGCACAAACTTATCATTTTCCTTCCTTGCACTCTTATTTGCTTCTTTTTATTTATTATTAGCAAGTTCTTTATTTTAGTCAACTTTGACTTTTTCGGAAAAGCATGAGACCATTTGATTGTGTCAGCATACCCAATGTGCTTTGAAGCTGATGCTTCGTTTAGTTTCTCTTCTTAAGTAGCAAGATAGCGATGGTGCTTCCATTGGCTTTTGAAGCATTTGGGATCCGACACCTTGTAGGCGTGCTCTTTTCAAGTGAATACAACATGGTAGGCTACATATATATCCCCCACTCCATGTAAACTCAGTTCATTTTGTCATCATATCATACCAAGTAAAAATAAAAGGTTTCTTCCATTGTGCTCCTCTTACCAAAAGGTGGATAGAGCAACTATACCTTTTTCACTCTCAAGTGCAGGGACGTATTCATGAAATCGTTGCCTTTACAAATTTATATATTTTTGGAAGACTTACTTTATATTTTGTTTCAAAACACCTGCCAAAAGGAATTTACCTTGTAGAGGAAACAGGCAAAAAATCATTCTTACTTATCTTAGAAAATTTATGTGATGTGCTGCTAAAGCTCTCATTTACCCCACCATGGCGTTGGGGAAAAGACATTTGGATCATATACTTTCACTTCTCAAATAAATGTGATAGATACCCCATCTTGCTCTGATGACTGTTATATTTACATTTTGTCTTTGTCTATATTCTGGATGATTTTATCATTCGGGTATTGTGCAGGAACTTCTGAGCATGAACACCAAGAAAAGCGTAATGGAAAGCTGTAGATTTTTGTACATCTTGAGGAATTTTTTCAGTGTTGAAGAGAGGAGTGTACGGTGTAAGAGGTGTAAAAGATGACAACAAACAATTTTTTGTGATACGTAAATGTACTTTTGAGTTTTGTAAATTTCACCAACTAAGAGGATGCTTGTTATTGTTGACAAGTGCTTCGGACTTACGATATTGAAGTTTTGGTTAGCAAATTTTGAACCACATCTTATGATTTTATTCTTGTGTTTATGACATATTTAGTCATAGATACCCCTATACTATAAGAAACAATTTAAATATACTATTCGTTGACTAGCAATACAAAATCTAAACACTTGTTGCAGCAAATTATAAACAGTGACCATATAACAAAAGATTAGAAGAAAAGGAATTGTGAAGAAGGAACAAAAATTGCCCCAAAGTTTTTCTTGAATAGGCTGCTAAAGAAGACATAGTGGTAACATGGAATATTAAATATTCTTAAAAACTGGCTAAATATTAAATAATTTTAAAAAAATTGAAATGTTATAAATATGTGTTATTTATCCGGTTGAAATAGTGAAAGAAATGAACCCAAACAAAAAGTTAGAAATAGATTTGGCTTGTACTTTTAAAATTAACTGTTAATAGTATAATATGGTTACAGAAAACATATAATATAATATAATTTGATTGTTATGATTAAATATTGTTATAAAAATGATTATTATAAAGAGAGCCTATATATATAAATTAAGTTTTCTTGTATGTACATTAACTTACATGGACGGTATATGGAATCACTTCAACAATAATTGCGTGTAATTTTAATAATTATAATAAATAATAACTCAATAATTATTTTGAAATAAGGAATAAAACTTGGCTTGTTTTATACCTTTACCTATTGCCCTTTTAAGTGAATAATATTTGATTTTCGGCCGAACTATTTAATTCGATCTCCCTTCTTTTATAAAAAAAAAAAAGAGATTGGAAAACCCTATTTCAGCCGGGTTGCAATGTCAACTGTGCCGTCAATGTCGGCAGCAGGACAAAGTTGGGAAGATCCTACCCCGTCGGAGTGGCCAGAGAGTAAGTATAATTTCCTGTTAATTTTGTTTTCATTAGATGGCTGCTACCTATCCAGATATTGTACTGTATTGTTTTGATAAATACAATGTTTGAATAGACTATATTGCTTCCTGTAGTTACATAATGCCACACCTCACTAATTTGAAAGACAAACCTACTGGAAAAGCAGGGTGCTGGGTAGAACTATTAGAAAAAAGGTCGGGTGATCACACTACTTTTCATCATTAGGTAATGATGGATTTATCGCGATACAATATAATAAAATTTAAGTAACAAGCTAAACTGTATTTAAACTAACAACACAGTACAGTACAATAGGTAACAACCATCCAAACATGCTATTAGTATTATGGTGTTTTGTGTGTATTAGCTTATTTCTCTCCCATTATAGTCTTTGATAGTTTTATGCATCAATCGAACTAGATACTACCTTGATAGAGGGTTTGGGGATTGTAAATTTGGTCATACTGACCCAACAATCTTGCAGTTTGGAATATTGGGAGGAATTTAAAGACTTTAGTTATATTAGCCTAGTGTAAATTGTTTAACATTATTGTAAAAACTTTAATAGAAAGGTTGAAGTCAATCATAAGCTATTATTACAGACAATGGGAATAACTTTGTTAAAAGGAAACAGTCGTGATGCTGATAGCCAACTATTGTTTTGATTCTTGATGTTCGAATAGCAGGGTGTGAAGCAGGCCTAATACTTTGACATTGTGTGCCCAGTGCTTTGCGTCCTAAAGACAATCTAGGGAACAATAACAATGAATCCACTTTAGTCCTACAAGTGGGGTCTAGGAAGGGTAGCAGTGTACACAAACCTTACCCCTATCGTTGAGAAGATATACAAGTTATTTCTGAAAGACTCTTGATTGAGCAAACAATGATATCACGGGTCATGTCCTCAGTGAACTGAATTTGTGGCATATCGTGCCTAATCACCTATCCTATCAAAAATTGTGTTAGTTAAGTCATAGGACATTTTGTGTCCTGTCTTTTGAAAATGCACTTCTTTTTCTGCTTTTCCCCGAGGTGTTTTGGAAAAGAAAGTGCATGAGATGAACTCTGCGAAGTAATCTATCAGATTACTTGTCAGAATACCATGAATGCTTATTGGTCCACTTTCACCGTTATGGTCTAGCAAGTAATTGTATCTGCTATTGATATCATATATCTTACTCAATTATCTTTCACTGTTAGTTCTCCTTTCACTTCATTCCATGAATGTTGCTTGCACCTATTTTTTCATCATTTGTGCCTTTTGCTGTTAGAATTGGTGCAAATCCTAATATAGTGAATTAACTTACTATTCGAATGGTGTCACAGATGATTATCGTCTACTTTGTGGTAATCTTGGGAATGAGGTCAATGATGATGTCCTATCAAAAGTCTTTTCAAGGATTCCAACCTTTAACAAGGCTAAGGTATGTTCTGTTAGATTTTGTTTTATTTTCTAATACGCTTACATTTTTATGCTTTAATTTTGATTGATATACACACGGTTTGGTAATTTTGGTCATTAAGGGAGAGAGACTTCTCACTGTTTTCAAATTGGAGTTCAATAACTTTGAAAATTAAAGAGACATATTAGTAGTATTATTGTAGGACCAAAAATTATATCCATCAGGTTGTATGTTTGTGTGTCTTTTTGCATTCTTTTCCTCTTATGGTGGGTATAGTGCAGACATGCTTGTTGACTTAGTTCCATATGTGCTTGGGTATTTGCATAAATTGAACAATATAAGCCAATAAAAGAGGGGTGTGCATTGTGCTACACTTCTTTTTACTATAAAATCATTATTTACCTGCTAAAAATAAGGGTGAGATATCTAAAGCGATGAGCATCTAATTGGCGAGATTCTAGATTGGTGGCATCTAATTGAGAAGATTGTAATTGTGGTGATACCTTACTGCTTCCTTTTGACATATCTAATTGTAATTTGTTTAGCACCCAAAAGTGCAGCAGTATTATAGTAATGTGTTATAAAGAAGTGTAGCTTAGTTATATTTCAAGATTTATCATGTTGATGATATTACTAAGTTGATTCTTTCCACCTTCACCTAAAAAAAAGAAAAATTAAGAGGTATTCTATACTAGTCATGCAATGATATCTTGTTTTGACCAACAGATAAACATTTCTATTGATCTCATATATAACCTTGTACAAGGACATACTGCTACCATGAATGATAATGTTCGTCCCCTTCCATAATTGCCACAAAATGAAAGCAGGAAGTGCTTCATAGATAGGCTTTAATTTAGTTGAGCAGTTTGTTGTCCACCACTTTTGCACAATTTGATAAACTTGAAGGAAAAGGTGTATGTAGTCCTACACCAACTGCAAAACTTGTCCAGACTCTAGCTGTAAAGCTGCATGTAATAAATAGATTATTAGTAGTCTCCTGGTATGACCCTGTGCAACAACAACATTTGGAAACCATAGCAAATCTCATCCTTGCTAGTAGATCATCTATTGGAATCCTCTTCTTCCACGGTCTCCATGTGAAAAAGGATACTTACAATCAAATATCATTAAAGTGTTGTTGCTTTTCCCTCTGTCTCGGAATGTCCCAAGCACTTTTAACACTGAACGGCCAGAGCTGTTAGGCATGCATACACCAAGGTTTGTTAATTGAAGAACATCCGAAATTACCTAGAATAAGGGTAAATGAAGGACAAGTTGTAAAGTCGTATAACTAAATCTTTTGGATGGGACTGAACCAACAAACTATGGTGGTTTGTTAAAAACTACTCTGCTATTTTATAATAAATGTAGTTTCTTCCTTTCAAGCAGTAATTAGTTACTCTTCAGCATTCTAGATATATATATTTTTTAACTTGTTGAAGTGACAGCAACAATCTGTCTTACCTTTTCTGTTCAAGTAAGAATAATATATCTAATCCTTTTATTGTGCATAACTTGCATACTGTTTCACTTTATGTCTCTCAAGGGGAAAATTCTCAGCACCATCTACATTTTCTATCCCGAGACTGCTAGATAAAGGGACTAAAGAACACAACTTTGGTACCTCTTTTTTGGCTCAGAATACCGATCTTCAAGGGTTAATTGATGTGACAATCACCTAATCACTTCGAAGAATTGGTATAAATGCACATGTATGAGTCTAACAACATACATTCAAATTTGAAGATTCTAGTAGACATACTGATACATGCTCCAACAGCCTTTGGGCTGTCCAATGAGTAATGTTTTTCTGTTTGAGGGAAGATGTGCGAAGGTATAATTAGCAGAATCCCAACTTAAACTAATATTGTCATAAATAAAAATTTGAATAAGCCATAGTAAGTCCAAGAATATGCATGTTCTACTGAAAATATCTTGATAAACGTATGTACTATAAGACAAGTAAAGAAGGGTAGTGAGAGGTGACCTTTTGCCTTTTTCTGATGTGAAAATACTGTGAGGAAGACTTATGTTGACACACTTAAACTTTTGTCTTGATATGTAATTCAAAAAATAAACTAAAATATGAAACTATAAAAGAGAAAAAATAAAAGATGATTTAATGCAAAAAAAAATTAAATAGTGAAATCAACGAAACTTGATACCTGTGGACAATGAAGTTGACTGAATGAAGTACATGGGTGAAAACAGAGGCAAGCCAACACCAGGTAAGAAAAACATAAAACATGATTTGATGGGAAATTGTATTCATAAAATCAGTGAGAAACTGATAAACCAGCCTTGAATTACTATATAATCTCCGCCAATTGTCAACGCGCATGCTCTGTCATCTGCTGGAACATTCACGAGTTTTGAGACATGCTTTGTGATCCTACAAAAGTTAGATTTGTTGACATTTGAAAATGGCGTCCATCTCGTTTGAGATATTCGTTGCTAAAGATGGGAAGAGGCGATTACAGCCCAATATTGCGAAAGAAGGAAATGAGGCGTTGTTTTGGTACTATTTCTTCGTGATGGTTGAACTATGGGAACCTTTTTATTTTTATTTAAAAGTTGATTAAACAATAAATATATATAAATGCTGGCTTTTGAGACATGTCACATCCTTGTCTAAGGATCCTCTTTTATATATTCGCCTTGCTTTCTTCGAACTTAATGGTATGCTGTAGCTTACAAGGTTCAATAACAAAGAGTTTCTATTATGCATGTTGACAGGTTGTGAGAAACAAGCAGACTGGTAAGACCAGGGGATACGGATTCGTGAGTTTTTCCAACTCATTAGACCGTGCTGCGGCACTTACAGAAATGAATGGTGAGTCTCTTATTGTGCTTAAACAATTATGTGATCAGCTTAGAGTTTGGATCTAACAGTTCCCTTGACATGCCATTTGGCTGACCGTTGATGCCATGTGCGGGTTTCTACTTTCTTGGGTCCCATCTTCTTCGATGTCTTTCATGTCAAATGATTCAGGTTGATATAAAGAGTTCCTCTATTATTTCACAAGTTTGGTTTCGTGTAGAGTTCACCAAGTGCAGATTACATGAATGTGTGAAGTGACAGTAGTTTTAGTTATTGAATTGGTGTAATATTGTTCCAAGATGTCTAAATGAGGTTGCAATTCGTGTTGTTTCCAGGGAAGTACGTTGGAAATCGACCGATTATACTTCGCAAAAGCAAGTCCAGGACTGACTATGAAGCTCTAGAAAGACGCAGGGCAAGGACTTTCACACAGTGATTGTCCTATCTAGTATATGATTTGTTGAAGTCATAGATTGACTTGTTAGACACTGTCAAATAGCTTGATCTCATTGGACTTTGTAAGAAGACGTCTAACGTTGCTTTAATGTTCACATCAAATTAATAGATGAAGATCGAAGACGTATGTCTTATGAAGCTTAAGATTTGATGGACAAAGTTAGTCACAATTTCACTATACTCATGTCAATGAAAGGTAACAACGGTTAAATGTGAAGTATTTTTCTTTGAATTTTTAACTTCAAATATTGATTATTTATTTTTTTGTTGAAAGACTCTATCATGCCAAATAAATTTGTTGTCGAATTGATTATTTCGATTTTCGAAGATGAAGAAACAACATCAAATTAATGTCTAGAAGAAGATACAAACTCTTTTTTTTAAAAGTAGATATCCCTTTTAACAATATTATTGTACATAACAGAAAAAATATTTTAATCAAAATTCGGACTTCATGTTTGTATTAAAATTGCATTTAAATTCACTTTGTAATTCAGACATCAGGTGTGATTTATGTCTCTGTATATTTAGATAATAACTTTAGATATTTTAGCTTTTCTTTAAATATGGGTCCTAGGTTCGGGTAATTGTGCATATGCCCCGTCTAATTTTTCATTGTTTTAGTTTTTTGAGATTTTTTTTAAATAATTACCTATTGTCTCACTAATTAATAATTTTGTAAACGATTTTATGTTAATACATCATTCCTTGATATTCCAAGTTAGATACATGCATCAAAGATGCTAAATACATGATCTTTGATACCAAATATATTCTGCGAGTAAGAGTCGATATGTATCTTTGGTACTAGATGCATGTATCTTTTTAATACTAATATATAAGAAGAGAGACAAGCGCTATAGGAGAGAGAAGAATGAGATAGTGAATATATCTTAGATACATGTGAATCAAAGCTTGAATATAGTGTATTTTGGTATAAATTATACATAATTTGACTCGAGGCGAACGAGATAGTGAATGTATCCTAGATGCATACGAATCAAAGCTTGGATATAATATATTTTGGTATAAATTACATCTAATTTGACTCGCATGTATCCGTGATACACGTATGATGTATCTGAGTGCGACAAATACATCAATCTTGCAACATAAATGTTAATTTCGAAAGCTAAAATTAAAACAAATAATTAAGTTATAAACTAGTGAAATTTGTAATATAGAGGGTAATTTTGAAAATTAAAGTAAAGACACGTAATTAGGTCCTAAACTAGTTTTGGGCTTTAGCTCATAACCGACTTTCACCCAATTAGTTTACTTTTCATTGTTTTGGGCTTTAGCCCATTTATCCAGAATATATATTCAGACATATTTGGTTCATTTTCTTTCACCCGTATTTGATCTCTCTCCCTTTTTCAAAATTTTCAATCACAATAATCCCCAAATCCCTAATTTAGCGATCGGAAAATCCCAATTCACCGGCGTAGCGATGTCATCGGTGCCTTCAACGTCGGCGGCAGCTACTTCATCGTCGTCGCAATTCACCTACTCGAACGGCACCTACTTTCCGACGCCTTTTCATCTCCAACAACAACCTCCTCAGCCCTACATAGGTGCTGCTCCTCCGCCCGTTCAACTTCCTGCTCCTTCCCACTATCCTGCTCCTGCTGCTATTCCTGGCGTTTACACTTTGCCTCAGTTTCAACAAGTAAGTATTTCAAATATCAGCAAATATTGATGGCCTAAAAGGACAATAAACGGAAGTTATAAACACTTGTATCTGAATTTCGCTCTCTGTATATTTGTGAAAATTTGAAATTGGTTGCCAATCCTTGAGTTTTGATTGCGTTAGAGTCAGGCTAATATCCATAGAAAGTTTACTTATATGTTAAGTTTGCATTTTTCCCATCTAAACAAGTTGCTTATAGCAGTGTTTTGTAAATTTCCTGTGAAATTGTTGCGATAATTTCTTTTTAAAAATAAAATAAGGGTGTTGTCCAGACCAGCTTGCTTGTTGAGATCATATTTGCTTCTGTATGTGTGAATATGTGCTTGATAAGATATCATGACAGCCAATTATAAGCTTATTAGTTTCCTTTAGGAGGAGAACAGACAATTTCTGTAGAAGTATCTGCAGATGGCCTTTGTACATATTTAGCTTTGTCAAGGTAAACTAGTGAGCTTGTTTTGGAGAAAAGAAGGTAGCTTTTGTCATGTTTGTAATATATGTAATTCTTGTGGACAGGCTCAGCAGTTATTCCAAAGAGACGCACAAACAATCACACCTGAAGCACTTGAAAATGTGAAAGCTGCACTTGCGAGCAGCGAAATTGAGCACAAAGCTGAGGCCAAGAAGAAATCTGTACCTCGTAAGGCAGCTGGACATAGTTGGGACGATCCTACTCTGGCAGAGTGGCCCGAGAGTAAGCCTAATTTCCTATTTCTTTTTCTTTCCTTGTCTGTCTGTGCCTCATGCTTTTCAAGTCTATTTATTATTCTGTTTTTTTTGGGATTACTCTAGTTCTCTCTCCTTATAGTCTTCGAAGTTTTGGGCATCAATTGAAATGGATACTCGTGTACTACCTTGTGCTGAAGGGTTTGGCATTATAAATTTGGTTCAAAGTGACCCGACAGTCCTACAATGTGGAATTTTAGGAAGAATTCAAAGACTTCAGATATAAGCCTAGGGTGAAGTGCTTAAGATTATTGCAGAACTCGCTTGTCAGGATGATGTATGCTTGAAAATACACTAAATGAATTTGTGTTGGTTAAGTTGTGGGGAGTTTTTGTCTTCTCTTTTTAATTTCTTATCTTTTTCTGCCTTTTCTGGAGTTTTTTTGTAAAAAAAAAACTCTGCGAAGTAATCTATCAGATCTTACTTGTTTTAGTATTATGCTCTTTTTTTTGTTTTGTTTCTGATAAGATGTTTTAGTATTATGCTTTGTTGGTCCACTTTCATGGATTATGGCCTGCTGCTGATCGTTTTTCTTACCCAATTATCTATTTATCTTCACTAATGATTCTCTTAGGCACTTCATCCTGTGATGGCTGTTTGCACTTATTTGTTCCTTTGTTGTTAGAATTGGTGCAAATCCTAGTAGAGCGGAATAACTAAGTTACTGTTCTGATGGTGTCACAGATGATTATCGTCTATTCTGTGGTGATCTTGGGAATGAGGTGAATGATGATGTCCTATCAAAAGCCTTTTCAAGGTTTCCAACGTTTAATATGGCTAAGGTATGTGCTGTTTATATTTTCCAATAATTTTACATATTTATGTTTTTGATTGTTATACATGAGTACTGGTATTTATGGTCATGAAGGGAGAGAGAAATCTTTCTATATGCTTAGACAGTTATTGATAGTGTGTGGGTACATCGAATGTGGTGTGCATGCATCTAGTGTGAGAGACTTCTCCTCACTTTTAACTGCTTTTAATTTGGACTTCAATGACTTTTTAGTAGTATCATTGTAGGGTAAAAAATTGTATTCCTCAAGTTGTCACCGGTCCGATAATCTCCTTCTCTTCTCCGGCATAGAATCTCACCGGCGTCTCATTCCAGATTTGGGTAATATGCCCTATTCCTTCGAATTCAATTCTCACTTTCTTCGGAATGCTATTTCCCCCACCCTTCACTAAAATTCTCGCCCATTTTAGGTGATCTCAGAGTTCTGTCTCCTCCTCCGTCCTTATCCATCCTCCACAAAATTCCCCTACTGACATAACAACCTTGTCTGATCACATGTGAAGAGGTAAACATACCTGTCTGATCCAGGTCTGTTTGATGGCTGCTCTAGATTGGATAGCACCGACAGTCGGTGTCCACCATTGGAGTTGCAAGCTCTGTTTCTTCCACGACCAATTACCTCTGAGTGCATGTTCTGCAGCTTTCATGGAGGCAAACTCAAAAAGGAATCAGGTTTTCCCCATTTCATAGATGTTCAGACCATGGAATTGGTTCCAGTTCGAATTAGCCCATCTACGAATTTCCGAGAGGGTCGGGATTTCAGCCCCATTAACCTGACCATTAAGGCTCCTGCTCAAAGCCTAATAGTGAGATAATTTGGTGTCATCATCAATACAAATTATATCTCCATCTTGTTTGGTGGTTGCAGCATCTAACCCTCTGGAGATCCATTTATTTCTCCCGACTGTTTCAGCATACGGAATCTCCTTATCAATCAAAGTGGGGGGTTTTGTTGGTTATCCTTGTGGCTCTATAAAAAATGAACCTCTCTATTTGTTAGCCAAATCCCACCAACCTACATTGAATGCTGTTTCTGGAATAATTAATACTGCTCTGTTTTTTCCCTATACGCTGATTATACTTTTATAGCTCCCCCTATTGTTGAAATTTCTTGCACGGAGAAGCTGGGTAGATAGTTCCTGTCGTTTCCATCTGCAAACAGTATTGCCTTTGACCTTTGAAGCTTCTTTGAGGGTCCTGCACAGCCATTCCATTGTGTTCTGACTAAAACTTGACCTGCTCATCCTATCTCTTCCACGTTCAGCCCAGTCATACCAGCTTTCTCCGCGAGAGATGCTTCTCGAGATGTCAAAGGGTTTGAATTCCAACGCAAAATAGATTATGTTGTTTTCCACGATATGAGTCAAGGAGAGAGAAAGAAGGGGTTGATGGTTAACCATGAAAATAAAAAGAAGGGGTTGATGGTTAACACATAAGGTGTTAACTGAGGTACGGGAAGGAAAATTTTCCGGTGCCAAGGCCACCGGAAAAGGTGGTTCTTCCCTCTTAGGAACTAGGAGATGGAACTATCTCAGTATTCGTTTCTGATAGCATTTTTTACACAATTTCTTCTTCTCTGTTTCTTAACACACACATCAATTTTTTTCAAGAGCCTTTTCAAGATAAAGATAATGTGATCTACACTTGCATCTTCCTATTTAGCTGTGGATTACGTTTTCCTATCCATCATGGTTTCTATTCTTATGGCTGTTACATTCTATGAGAAGTATTTTATTTTATATTCTGTCTCGCTCTCGTGAATCTTTATTGTATAATTGTATGCTGTAGCTTACAAGGTTCAGTAATAAAGGGTGTCTACAATGCATGTTGACAGGTTGTGAGAGACAAGCGGACTGGTAAGACCAGGGGATATGGATTTGTCAGTTTTTCCAACCCATTGGATCTTGCTGCGGCACTTAAAGAAATGAATGGTAAGTTATGTGTTAATCATTATATAAATGTGTAGTCTCTTAGTCTCTTTAAGATATGGCAGCATAATCATTATTTTAATATATAATCAATATTTTTTTTATAGTTTCTTGGTTCCCCTTTTCTTTGATATCTTTATGTCAACTGATTTAGATTAGTAGAGTACCCTCAATTGAGCTAATGGTTTTTGTATTTGAACGTGTAATCCCTCTCCCTCGCCCCCTCTCCTCTCTCCATGAAAGAAGGAATAGTGGAGGAAATAAGCAATACTGAGGACACCATTTAGGACTGCTTTTGAAATTAGTTTAGGTAAAGAAAAAATTAGTGAGGAAAAGAACAACATCAACCAAACTTGTATGAGAGAATTTCAGAAGTCTGTTTTTTGTTGAGTTTGTAAAGTGGGGAAGTTCATGAATGTCTGAAGTGGCAACTGTATTAGTTATTGAATTGGTATAATATTATACCTAGATGCCTACTAATGATGTGGTAATTCATGCTATTTTCAGGAAAGTATGTTGGTAACCGACCTATTAAACTTCGCAAGAGTAAGTGGCAAGAGAGGATCGACTATGAGGCTGTGGAAAGTCACAAGGTGAGGTTTTTTGCGTGGTGATTGTCCTACTTATATTATATTACATCTTGATAGTGGCATTAACTGACTACTTTGTTTTGGTGTGTTGGATCTTGTGGCAGAACCGATCACATAAGAAACCAAAGCAAGCAAAGAAGGGTATATTTCACAAGTGAGCGAGCACCAACCATGATAGGACTCAAGCAGCAAGATACTTGAGATGTACTTTTAATGTGTATTACTCAATTTCTTCACCATTGTCCCTGCCTGGGAAAGAAGGATCAAAGTTTAGTTCCAGGATGCAGAGAGGCGATTTCGACATCTGCAATTTGTTATTCACAATGGTATAATATCCATCAGTTGCTGGTTAATGTATTTCTTCCTCAAGAACCCTAGGAAGAGAGCTCTGGATGATCCTTTTAACAAACCATATATTGATGGATTAGAGGAAACTAGTTGTGGTTTGGAAACTTTGGTTTCATACTTCCGTTAATGGTGTACTTGTTGGATGTTAAACCTAATGTAGGTGTACCAAAGATGATTCAAGTTTTATATTTAGATTGTGGTTCCATTGCATCCGTTTTGTTTTTCATTAATAGGGGTTGTTTGGTTTGCGGATTAAATTATCTCTGGGATTATAGTATGAGAAAGTAAATTACCATAAACCTTGCTGCTAAACTATGTAAACACCATATAGGATCTTTTGATTACAATTTAAGAAACTCAAAATATCTTATTTCAGACAGTGAATTCCTTAACTTCAACTAGCACGAATAAACTCAGTTGCCTAACTTTTTGGTAGATTTATATTGGGAAATTTAACTGAGTCCACTCTAGTTTGTAATATTACTCATTTTACTAGATTTTGGTGTCTCCAGATACATGTATCTTGAAAATATGGAATCAAATTTAGGTGTAATTTGTCGTAGATATATAGTATCAAGTGGAATCGAATGTATTTGGAATGCATAACAAATCTTCCTCGCCTTCCATCTCTCTTGCCACTCTCCCATATATCTGGTATTTCAGATACATGCGAATCACTTTAGATACATGCATTGTGATTTGCATGTACATGGGGTACATATGAATCTCACTCGTCTCTCTCTATATCTGATAAGAAAAATACATGTATCCAAGTGTAAGATACGTAAAAAACCTCTTAATTAATGGTAAGATACGTAATATATATTTTTTTAAAATATAGGTAATACTTATGTAGTTTTATGTAGTTTTGGTATATTTTAATGTGTGGATCATAAAAAGGGTTGTGTTCTTTAGGGGTTGATTTAATATTTTTCCTGTGGAAGTATGGACGTAAGTGAAGTGAAGGAGAAATCCGGTGGATTGTATGGTTATTTACAATCCTCAATTCCTCACTGTGTTTTATGATTTGCTACAACAAAGTATGTCCTGTTCAGATTTTGTACAAAGAAGAGTATATTTAAACTGTTTCTTATAGTATAGGGGTTATTTGACCCTTTTCTATATAATATATAACTAAGCAACAAAAATTGGGTATCGACAACTAGATATGCTATAAACACGAGAATAAAATCGATGCCGTTTAAAATTCAATAGCCAAACTTCAAAATCGTATGTACGACGCACTTGCCAACGATAGCAAGCATTCTCTTAGTTGGTGAACTCAAAAGTACAATTACGTATCACAAAAAATTGTTTGTTGTCATCTTTGACGCCCCTACACAACAAACACTCATCTCTTCAACCTTTCAACACTGAAAAAATTCCTCAAGATGTACAAAAAAACTACAACTCTCCATTACGCTACTCTTGGTGTTCACGTGCCTCATAAGCTCCTGCACAATACATGAATGATAAAGAGCCCGTTTGGATTGACGGAAAAAAAAGAAGTAGGGAGAGTACTACTTTTGATTTTTAATTTTTTTTTAAAGTTATTTTAACTTTGCCACACTCCCAAAAGCTAAAAATGATTCAAACGTAGGTTTGACCAACTTTCAAACCAATCCAAACAGGCTCAAAATCATCTAGAATATAGACAAAGACAAAATGTCAATACAACAATCATCAGTGCAAGATGGGGGATATCACATGTTATTTAGGGAAGCACCATTACTATCTTGCTACTTAAGAAGGGAAACAAAATGAAGCCTCAGCTTCAAAGCACATTCAGTATGCTGACACACTCAAATGGTTTCATGCTTTTCCAAAAAAATAATAAAAAAGAAGCAAATAAGAGTGCAAGGAAGCAAAATGATAAGTAAGAGGTCATCGGAAACTTACGATGTTCCAAACAAATAAATTCTTTGAACTCTTGTACGTTCGGAACCATACTGATTGTCCTCGATAAAAATAGTCACACTGGTCCAACAGCAATACAAAAGATTAATGCCATTTTACAAATGAGTACTTCAAAATATGGAGACAAGCTATTTAAGCATACCTGTGAATGCTTTGAAACTTAACTTGATTCAACTTAACTGTTATTCCCTACAAAAAAAAACACAAGATACTTGAAGAATGAACATCGAACCTCCAGGGAAAATCTTAACAACTCTACAAGCACAACCCCATTAAGTATTTTTTGTTAACACATAACCGAAGAAGCAGAATTCCTGAACCAGGATTGGCGTACCCTGAGATTATCTTCAGATAAAATTGCTGTGTCTCTCGGAGTGGTTTTAGCAGCATCACTGCAGATAGGTCCAATTCAATTAGCGAATACACATGTTAAAGGTGAAAAATGTGCCCACAAATGGCTCAGTCCAGGAAAGGACACCAAATATTATGAAACTACAGAATTCACCTGAGATCAAAGTGCCTTTTGTTAGTAAACAGCTTCACAGTTTTAGGACCTTTAATGTAGGAAAAAATGTGTTAAGGCATGGCATCAGTTTATATAGACTTCTTAAAGAGACTTTAACAGAAACACCAAAGAGCCACTTGCTCAGTAAGTATGGCATGTGTGACAGCAAAGTGAAAGACATCAATCATAAATATCAATCAGGAACTATTACTTAGACAGAATTAAGAAACAGCACGTAATCACGTCATTGACTCACGACATCAAAATGTCAACAGATAATCTACCACTCAACTGTATACATGATTGATTCATATCTTTAACTTTATGCCTATACCAATCTTAGTTGCGCGGACTCTTCACTTTTGATGCCGCACCCGTCTCGGATTCTCCAAAAATACACTACTATTGGCGAATCCGACACGCACCAGTTGGCACTCTTGAAGAGTCCGAGCAACATAGATACCAATACATAAAAGAGAGCAGAACAATTGGTGAACCCCATTATAGAGAAGTTTGTCACAAATTTCTTCCTGAACTGCACTCTCTGGCTATCCCACTAACAAGAAATGAAAAAGATTTTAAAAGGTCACTGTGAACTAGGCAGTTTTACAAAAAATCCATTTTTTCTTGTTTTCCATCAGATTTATGCATAAATATCATCAAGATTTTACTTAACAAGACATAGTGGTGTATCCATCAACTAGTTGATGCATCATTTAGCTACATATCCATAAAATAAATTATGAACACATGCCAGAGTAAGAATTTGTTTATCTAAACCAGTAGACCTACAAAGGTAAATCTTCCAAAAAGCTGAAAATGCAAAGAGGTTAAACTAAAGGTCTTACGCACCTAATAAGAGATTACCGAGGGTAAAAAAGACACGAAACCCATTGCCTACCTTCCTCCACGGGTCCTCCAATAACCAATGAATGCAAATTGATAGGCTGCATAAATGGTACGTAAATCAATAGCTGTTCATCTGCAACGCTCTCCAAGTTCAAGCCATTGAACACTCTGTAATCCTAATTTAAATATTCAAAATAAAGTCAACGCCATTAGTTTAAATAAAAACAAAACAAGGAAACCTACATTGGATGAAGGAGGTTTCATTGATAGCATCAAGTAGAAGCAGAAGCTACTACAAAAGATTATGTCAACTCCAATTTATAAGAGACTAAGCGAGTTTCCATTAAAAAAGAGCTTAAGCTAATATTGTGGAGCAAACAAAATCCAAAATAATGATCAGTGATATTTAAGCATGACAAATTGATCAAGCTAAATAGATCTTATTTATACAAAAAAACATAGCAGATACAAATTGATCTACATCTAATATACTGTTTCTCTGATAATAATTTTATCCTATCCTATTCACTGCTCAATGTAAAATTCCTCAACTTGAAAAATATATGGAAGGCAGAAACATAATCAATCCCAAATTTAAGAAATGAACAAAATCTTCTCCAAGAGAATCTTCTCCTTTTCTACTTAGTTCATTAATTGTACCTTTTCTAGGGCATTGCTAATACAGTGGATGCGGCTTCCATTAAGGCATTGAACACTCCCCAGGTCCACAAAGTTCAACAAATCAACCTGGTCATCACCCAGAAGTCACAAAACATTTATATATGTTAAAACTTACATATGATAAAATGGCCTAGAAAACGAAAATATGAAGATCTCTAAAATAGTTAATACATCTTACTTTAAATTCGGGAATTTTTACAATCAATGCATCCCCCTCAACTTCATGTTCAATACCGGTGTTTGCACATTCATCAGTATCCTCATATTTATCTCGATCAATAACACCATGAAGTTCTTGAGGTTGAACCTGAAAACCAAAAGGAAACTGTAATTTTAGAAAAAGAATAAAACAAAGACAATATAAGTGGCGTACGTACCATAGAGGTAGTACCATCAGCCCATGTAACCTTAATGTCGCCATCTTTGAAGCCAATTATACTCCCAAAGGAGGACAAATCAGAATTTTCAGCTTCTCTTGTTATTCGGCGGAACACCAAGTTACCCAGGTGATAGTTAAAAAGATGGTGACGATTCAGGTGGCAAGAACTAATGATCTCCTCATTTGGGAGATTTACCCATCTAACTGTTGTGGTTTTCTCCTTGTGATCAACAGATTTAACGACTCCCAAACCTTCAGAATTATCCAAAACCACATATTGACCGATTAAGAAATCGTGCACTCCAATATCAGAAATGGGTTTCAGTATTGATGGTGGTAGGTTTTTTTCAGTTGACCCATTTTGCCAAGTCACATCAACAGAAGTTTTGACATCACCAAGTAAAAAAACAGTTTCAGGTTTTAACAGCATATGCCGGCATACATTTCCATATTTCCAAGTGGAGCGAAATGAAAACACTAGTGTCAACCTGTTAGGATCTTGTTTAGCAAGGGGAGGGGAGTCATCATTGCCATCAGAATTAACGATCCATTCAACAAATACTGATCCATCAACCAGTTTTGTTACTGTACATGTCCGTTTCGGGGAAACATTCACCTCTTGTCCAAGTTGTAGTGGAAGACCATCCCGTTCAACATGTGGATGAAGACCCATCCCTCCTTTAAAAGTGCGTAAAGATTCATTCTTGAACTTTACAGTAACATCACGGGTAACAAAATCTACCTTACCCAACCAATTGTCAAGGACTACCAAATCTCCCTCCAAGAATTTTGTTACACGCTTCAGTTGGTTAGATGGAATGTTTTGCGCAGAGTTGGGCGTTTTAGAATCATACAGACGAAACAATTGATTAATTTGAACTACTTGTCCAAGTGTCTTATCTAGATTAGAAATGTGAGCAACAAAGTCCCCCTGTCATTCACCAATTCTTCACCGGCATTGTCCGATACAGAGTCATTGTCAAATGGAAGTCCCGAAGAGGAGTCTAACTTGGCATTATCTTCACCTTCCATCTAAAAATCTAACAATGTGACATACAGTAAATCACAAGAACATTAAGTAACTACATTACATATAAAACTTAACCGATTCACAATAACCTCAACAAAACAGGCACAAAAATCGTATTCATAATAACATGCATGTCAACCAATCACTATTCATCACAATAATAACAAGCCAGTGGCAAGTCTCGAAGAGACAAGCGCAACAGAGTACAAAAACCCTACCCTAAATTTTTTTCAATCACCATCAAATTCCAACTGCGAAAGAAGCACCGAGTGGAATCATATAAAATTAACAACAAAACTCAATAATACAACACGGTAAGGCTGAAGATACAAACTCATGAACAGAGTACAAAAACCCTAACGTAAATTTTTTCACAATAACATGCACGCTTTTCTTCTCAAACAGCATTTCATAGAAATTAATTAAAAGCGAGAGCCAGCTTAACATGGTCAAAACGTCACAAATGGGGAGGCCGTCGGGCGTCGGGTCCAACGCAAACACAGCGATAGGAAAATGAGAGCTAAGAAGAAAGAGAAATAAGGACAGAGAAAACTTACAGAGGTGAACGGAGATGGCAGTCGCCGGCGAGCAGTGAACGGAGAGAAGGATCGGTGTCGTGATGAGGAAGTAACAAAATAGTGGAGTAAATGATTTAATTTTTTTTGACTTAAGTCTGTTTAAGTATAGCTAAGAAGTCAGTTAGTTAATTAGCTAAGATCCTAATCAGTTAATTAAGGCTAACTAACTTTATAGTTAGTTATAGAAGTTTCTATCATGTATGTATAAACTAGACACATGTGCCCGTGCTAACACAAGTTTGATATCTGTTATTTTTTTATTTTAATTTATGTGATATAGATAGAATTTGGAGAGTCAATTGCATTTTAATATAATTTTTAGATATTTTAAGTTGTTAATTTTTGTGATTAATAATATTTTTTACGAAACAAATAATGCAGGTTACTTCCTCTTTTTCATTTTATGTGGCGATGGTAGATTTTGAAGAGTCAACTATATTTTATGTCTTCAAGATATTTTTAGTTTTAATATTTATCGCAATTTATGTGGCGTTGGTACTGATAATTATGTTTTATGGAGTACATCATTAAGACTAGCGTCGTTGGATAAAAATAAAATTGGTCTAGTTGACTTAAGTCTTACTACCCCCTTTGATTTAGCAAAAACAATTTTTACCATATAATAAATATTTGAACAAGTACATATCATAGCGTATATCAAATTTTCGATAATACTATAATATGAATTTGAGACATGACTTTTTTTTTTGCCTTTCAGTGTTTGTACATATTAGGGCTAAACCATCGGTGGCCCCCTAAACTTGGCACAAAGTTTCACTTAGGCACCTCAAGTGGGCGATGTTCATTTTAGACACCTCATGTAGGGTCTCGCTGTGTCATTTTGACACTTTTTGTCTGACTAAGCACAGTACGTGTGCTACACGAATTTTGAGCGCGTCAGAGGCTTTTTTTGTAAATATTCTAAAAAAAATTGTAAATATTTTCTTCTCCTTCTTCTTCCTTGCTTTCTCCCTTCCATCTTCCCCACCTTCTACCATCCTCCATCACCACACAACTTTTTTAAACTCTTTGATTCTTCCATCTTCTTTGAAAATCGAATTTGCATCTTGATTCATATTCAAAAACAAAATCAATTTCAAGGGAACAAAAAAAGAAATAAACTTCTTTCAAATGGAAAAACTGATTTACATTCTTACCTTCTCCATTGAAAATTAAATTGATTTCAAGGAATAAAAAAGAAATAAAGAACAATCTCCAATGAAAAAAAAGAAATATATTTTACATATCCTTCATTGTAAATCCCAATCGTAGTAGCACAAGAAATCATCTTCTTTTAAATGTCATATAAAAACTTTTTGATTTGGTATGATTTCCCTTATTCTCCAAAACGTATTTTACTTTGTAAACTAACCTATGTTCTTGCCTTTTTGATGGAGAAGAACAGATGAAGGGGAAGGAGACGCAAGAAGAAGAAGAAAAGAGGTGGGGGAATGGGGTTTGAGATCTGGAAGAAAGAAAAAAAGAAAGTAAAACTGAGATTTTTAAAAATAAAATAAAATTTCCACGTGTCACATACCAATTCGTTTATTTTTCCACATAAGAGGCGTCTGGATGTATGCACTTAAAATGCGGTTTTGAAAATATAAAAAGTGTCAAAATGACACAGCGAGACCCTACATGAGGTGTCTAAAATGAATGTCGCCCACTTGAGGTGCCTAAGTAAAACTTTGTGCCAAGTTTAGGGGGCCACCGATGGGTTAGCCCTACATATTATAAGGCTTAAAATGTCGCATCTTACTATAGAAATATCCATTGTTTGTAATTATTTATTCGAAAGTATTCCAGACAAATTACCTTCCTTGTGAAATCTCAAGTGCAAATGCCTTGAAGATTGCTCCAACTAGGTGGCAAAATCAAACTCAATCCATTCAATCTCTTTAAGTTTGGACGGATTATTGACCCACCAGTTTATTAGCTCAACCCATTTAAACTCATTTCATTTCTACCCACTAAAAATTGGGTTAATATATAATCTAAATTAACCCATGAGAAATCTTGTCAATATTTTAGAAAAAACTTTTAATATTTTTTGATGTGTTATATATAACCATAATCAAGAAGATTTTTTATTATTAGGTACTAAAATACTTTAAAAGAACAAATAAATAATTAAAACTTAGTAAAAATTGGGTTAGATTGAGTTTGGTCTTAACCTGTTTTATGATCCATTACATAGCCCGTTTTGACCTGAGCAAGTTTGAATTGGGTTGGATTAGGTCTTGACCCATTTATTGTCTTACATATTATGACCCGTTCAAATTTGACCAAATCCGCCTAATAGTCACCCCTAGTTTCAAATCATAACTAGATCTTTTTTCCTTATATATGTTCTTTTTTTGACCTTTAACAATAATGAAATACACGGATTGTTTCATGTAGATTTTTTCGTTTAGTTCTCCATATTGAGAAAGACGGTCTTCACGTCCATTTAATGTAATTCTACATCCAAACATGCAACTAGGGGTGTACATGGCCGGGTTGGTTCGGGTTTTTCAAATATCAAACCAAACCATTTGTGTCGGGTTTTTGAATTTATAAACCAAACCAATAAAACTCGAGTTTTTCAACCTCGGATTTTTTCGGATTTTTCGGATTTTTGGGTTTTTCCGGTAAAGTATTCATACAAACATATAATTTACTTGTACTTCAAATATTTCTTTAGTCCTACCAAAATACAACTATCTAAGGTGTTTCTTAA
>NW_006239277.1:426573-448609 GCF_000226075.1 Solanum tuberosum | reverse complement strand
AAATTAAAATTAGATTATGTATTTTAATTGCCTAAACATATGTAAAACTAAAGAACAAATATTCAATATTATTGTCATTCTTAGTGTTGAATTGATTTTCTTTTTGCATTAGTATTAATTTGATTTTGATTTAAGCTTTATTATAATTACCAACATCTATGGACTATAATCTTTATTGGATCATTAAGAATTCTAACTTTCAAACATGAAATAACATATTAAAAGATAAAAACTATGAAAAAGTATAAGAAATATTTAAAAAATATATCAAAGTAAATATTTTTACATATAAAATAAAATTTTAAAATTATATATATAATGTCGGGTTGGTTTGGTCTCGGGTTGGTTTTTTTAAGTTGAAACCAAACCAACCCAAATATAGTTGGGTTTTTTTTTCCCAATACCAAATCAAGTCAAACCAAATCACTAGTCGGATTTTTTTTTGGTTTGACTCGGTTTACGGTTTGGTTTGGTTTTCGGTTCGATTTTGTACACCCCTACATGCAACAATAGCCAAAAATAACTCAAATAAAAGTAAACTTCACAACCGATAAAAAAAGTTTCCTCATAATCTATTCCAAGTTGTTGAGTAAAATTTTTGTTTGCCACCAATGGCGCTTTATATCTCTTTATTGATCCATTCAATTTGCGTTTAACTTGAGAACTCATTTGTTCTCAATAACTCTACACAAAGGAAGAAGATCAACTAAATTCCATACTTTGTTGTTTTTCATGGATTCTAATTACTCTTTCATACCTTTCATTTACTCATCTATTCTAGGACTAGTTAAACCTTCGATCATGAAATTAGGCCCATCTAATTTTGTAACAGCTACTAAAAAAAAAAAACACAACTCTCAATCTTATAAGATCGCTAAGATATATCTTTTCTAATATTATTATGTAATTGAAGTTCAAATTACTCAAAAGAATTTTAAGATTCAAAACTCTCATAGTCTTACTTGGATATCAAGAACAAATCCTTGATCTATTTGATTATCAAACATCTTTGAAGACATTGTCTGATTAGTTGAATTCAACATTTCATAAAGAGATCTACTTATTTTTACTTTACTCTTTTTAAAAAAAAAATATATATTCTAAAAGTGTGATATTTTGTGACTCACAGTAATACGTTCATCTTCTAGTTCCTCAATAAAATACACATTTCGAAGTGTCACACGTATCTTATAAAGATTTATTTTTTGGACTTGATTTTTCAAATTTGTCAAAATGATCTTTTACATATGTTGCACAATTCTAAAATCGTAGATCATTCAAATTAGATTTTATGATCAATCTAAGTTCATCAAAAAGTGGAAGTACCTGCAATTTTTAATGTGTCTTTCCAAAATTAAATAGATAAATTTATATGCACTAGTCACTATCACGAACCTTGTCATATTCAACCGTATTTTATCTCTCCGTTCTCTTACACCATTATATTTAGGTGTATAAAACTACTAAATTTTTTTTTTAAAATAGTGATCGTATAGATCGTTTTATTTATTGGCTAAACAAATTAAGACTAAAAAACTTAGACTCAAGCCCAAATATGAAAATCAAAACGACCTATTTCTAATCTGATAAGGGAGAAGCCCTCTTTCCTATAAGCTACCTATCTATATACATTATAATCAACTTCCTCATGATCTACTCTCCATCTTTGCTCTCGATTAGCACTGGTTCCATTGATGACTTTATACATATGGCTTTAGAATCCTTTTGGTTCTGACTCTTAATGAAGGAATTTGCGCTTTTAATGTAGTGTTCGCGGTTTGGATAAAAATCGATCCAAATCGAAAAATCAAACCAAACCGATAAAATAAAACCGATTTTATTTGGGTTTGGTTTGGTTTGGTTTTAGGTTTTTGAAAACCGATAGTATTTGGTTTGATTATGGTTTTATTCGGAAAAAATGGATGAAATAACCGAACCGAACCGATGAATTAAATACATATATTTTATTAATATACATACTTAATATATTATTTTTATAAACAATTTTAAAGATCTTATACATATTTTCATTAAAATTTCTTTATAATTTACTTATTGAAAGCAAAAATGCCCAAGATGAAACATTTATCTTATTGATTTCATGTATATGAGTGTCTATGTCAATTCTTTGTGGGACTGAAAATGTTATTGTCTCTTCCTTCTAGGCCAATATAGTGAATTTTAAAGCTTTATTGATAGTAAATTTAGTGATTGAAAGTTTAGTAATTTAAGTCATTCTAACTATTTTTCGTTTTGAATGGATTGTTGTCACTTTTTTCACATTTTTAATGAATTGCTTCTTTTATTTTTTGTGTATGGTTAATAACCGAATAACCGAACCAAACCAAACCGAAATCGATAATCACCAAATCGATAAATGTATTTTATATTTGGTTTGGTTTGATTTTGATAATTTTAAAACCGATTAAGTTGATTTAATTTTAGTTTTGACCAATAACCGATCCAAATCAACCCGTGAACATCCCTATCTACATTTATGATTTTCCTTCCCATTGTTGGAAGTTGTTGAAACGAGCTGAAAATTTATTTTTCATTACAGTTCACTGCTAAGTTGGCCATATAATCTGCCATTTTATTGCCTTCCCTAAATATATGTTGCACCGTGAACTCAATTTCAACAAGGGCTTGTTGCAGTTCATCATAATACTCTGCTAGCTCCCATGACACTCTCCAACCCCTATTAATAATGTTAACCATTAGCAAAGAGTCTGACTCAATCACTAATTTTCGTATTTGTACAATAATTATTTTTTTTATTACTTAATTTTTCAAATTATTTTGACAAATATTTACGGTCTCTATCTATTTTTTTTGTTTTACCTTTACCTTATTGAATCTCAACCTTATTTATAGATCTTTTAAAATATTCAATCACTTTAAATTAATGAGAAATCAAATAAACATATAAAATCTTTTGATTACATTTTAATAAGAGTAGTCAAAATTTCTTATTTTAGAAATTGTATTCCTTAACTTCATCGGACACAAATAAACTTTACATTATCTTGCTTTTTTGATAAAAACGAATAATATATCTAAACAATATATCATTAATTATGAATATGAAAAGTATGTTAAATATGGTATAATTAGTGCTATTTATGAAAAATTCTCCTTCTTTAAATAGGAGTCTTAAGAACAGTTATTATATAATCCTCCTCCTCCCCTTCACCCATAATCCCTAATTTAGCGATAGGAAAAAGTGTTGCCATGTCACCGGAACGTTCATCGTCTTCGTCGCAATACACCTACTCGTCGTCGGCATCTACTTCATCGTTGTCCGCAGCAGCTACCGTATCGTCGTCGGCATCTACTTCATCTTTGTCGTCGCAATACACCTACTCCAACGGCACATACTTTCCGGCACAAATTCATCTCCAACAACAGCCTCCTCCTCCCTACATAGGTGCTGCTCCTCCGCCCGTACAGCTACCTTATCCTTCCGTCTATCCAGCAATTGCTGCTACTCCAGGCGTTTACACTTTACCTCAGTTTCAACAAGTAAGTAATTCTAAATATGTTATAAGCTTTTCTATACATCTGAATTTTTCTTTGTGTGTATTCTAACAACAGGCGTAATTGCAATTGATTTTCAATCCTTACATTTTGCTTGCGTTAGTACTAATAGCTTACATGTAATTATGCATGTAATTTTCTCGCTTCTCTGGTTAATTTTGATTTTAAAAAAACTTGAGAATTTGGCGGGTAATTTTGTGAAACTTTCCTGTGAAATTGTTGAGATTGTTTCGTGCTTGCTTGTTGAGAGTATATCTGCATCTGTTTGTGTATATGTTCATGATACTCGTACCCTTGCTTACTAGTCAATTAAGTAGTTCCGAAGTCATGAGGTCTCACGTTCAAATCTCTATTTGTGTATATGTACATGATATTCATACTGCTTGCTGGTCAATAAAGCGGGTACAGAGTCATGAAGTCTCATGTTCAAATCCTAGAGGTAACAATAGTAGGTGATTTCTTCTCATTTGTCAAGCCTTGGTAGATTGAGTTACCTGGTGTGTGGTGAAACTAGTTGAGCTCAGACACCACGGTAATTAAAAGAAAATCATGACGCCAGTTATTAGCTTGTTAGGTTCCTTTTAGGAGAAGAACAGAAGAAAATATCCATAGAAGTATTTGCACCCCGACTTTGTGCTATGTAGCTTTGTCATGTTAAGCTAGCGAGCTTGCTTCGAAAATGAAGCTATCTTTTGTCATGCTTTTAATGTACCTAGTTCTTGTGGACAGGCTCAACAGTTATTCCATAGAGATGCGCAAACAATCACACCTGAAGCACTTGAAAATGTGAAGGCTGCACTTGCGAGCAGCGAAACTGAGCATAGAGCTAAGGCCAAGAAGAGAGGTGTACCTCGTAAAGCAGCAGGAAAATGTTGGAAAGATCCTACCCTGGCACAGTGGCCATTGAGTAAGCCTAATTTCCTATTTATTTATTTTCCGTTTATTGGCTGTGCCTCAGTAGTGTTCAAATCTGTTTATTTATAAGCCTAATTTCTCTCCTATTATAGTCTTGGATAGTTTAAGGCATCAATCGAACTGCAATTCATATCAACTACTAGAAGCCTATGACAAGTGTGTGTGGAAGGCCCTAATTGCTGAATAAACCAATCT
Source organism: Solanum tuberosum (assembly GCF_000226075.1). Classification (NCBI taxonomy): domain Eukaryota; kingdom Viridiplantae; phylum Streptophyta; class Magnoliopsida; order Solanales; family Solanaceae; genus Solanum; species Solanum tuberosum. The sequence continues at coordinate 443,962 of NW_006239277.1, read as the reverse complement.
GTGTGATAGAAGTATGAATAGCAAATACAACAATATACCCAATGTAACCCCACAAGTGGGGTCTGGGGAGGGTAGAGTGTACCCATACCATACCCCTACCTTGGGAGTTAGAGATAAATAGCAAATAAACATACTATAAAAATTTGTGTTATTTAAGTTATGGGGGTTTTGTGTCTTTTCTTCGAAATGCATTTCTTTTTCTGCTTTTCCCTGAGGTATTTAGTAAATAATTGTGTAGGAGACAAACTCTCTGAAGTAATATATCAGATCTTACATGTTAGAATACTATGCTTTATTGGTCCACTTTCATGGTTATGGTCTAGCAAGTAATTGTATCCACTGCTGATATCATTTATCTTGCTCAATTATCTTTCACTGCTGGTTCTGCTGTCACTTCCTTTCATGAATGCTGTTTTCACCTGTTTTCCCATCATTATGTGTGCCTTCTTCTGTTAGAAATTGGTGCAAAATCATAGTATAGTGGAATAACTTACTGTTGGATGGTGTTGCAGATGATTATCGTCTATTCTGTGGTGATCTTGGGAATGAGGTGAATGAGGATGTTTTATCAAAAGCCTTTTCAAAGTTTCCATCCTTTAACATGGCTAAGGTATGTTCTGTTAGATCATTTATTTTCCTTTCCAATACTTTTACTGGTATTTCTTGTCATGAACAGAGAATTTTTTGTGCCCTAGAAGTTTCCTCCTCCTCTCCCTTTTTTCTGAATATGGTATTTCTACATCCTAAACATTCTTGAATCTTCAGAAAGCTAGAAATCCTTCTAAATGCACCAACAACTGTTGATAGTCTGAGGAGGATCTGGGATTTGATGTTTACACATTCCTACGACAACCTCAAATTAACAGTATACAATAATAACTGAGGTTCACAGTTAAATATATATAGATATTTAGTGGATTTCTTCATACATATACAGGATTGGGGGTATTACTTATTTGATTCTTTCTGCCTTGACCTGACAAAAAAGATCAGAAAGAAATTAAGAAGTATTTTATATTCGCCTTGCTGTCTTCGAACTTTATTGTGTAATTGTATGTTTTTAGCTTACAAGGTTCAGTAACAAAGAGTTTTTACTATTCATGTTGACAGGTTCTGAGAGACAAGCGGACTGGTAAGACCAAAGGATTTGGATTTGTAAGTTTTTCCAGCCCATTAGACTTTGCTGCGGCACTTAAAGGAATGAATGGTAAGTTATCTGTTAATCAATATATGCGTAGTCTCTTATTTTGCTTGAGCTATTAAATGACAACTTGATATAGTGGGTGTGTCACAGTTATGTGATCAGCTTTTACCTTCTTGAAGGACCACCAATCATAAATGATATGGATGATAGTGTAGATTTCGATCTAACAGTTTCCTTGATATGCCATTTGGATTGATGTCCTTTGTTGATATAAAGAGTTCCCTCTATTATGCCACTGGGTTTTGTATTTGAATGTGTAATCCCTCCCTCCCCCTTCCCTTTCGTCTCTCCACGATGATGAAGGAATAGTGAAAGAAACAAATAACAGAACTATGTACTGAAAACAACATTTTAGAACTGCTTTTAAAATCAGTCTAGGTAAAGAACAAATCAGTAAGGAAAACAACAACATCAACCAAACTTGTATGAGAGAATTTCAGAAGTGTGATTTCTTGTGGAGTGAGGGGAGTACATGAATGTCTTAAATGGCAGTAGTTTTAGCTATTGAATTGGTGTAATGTTGTTCCCAGATGCCTAATGAGGTGGTAATTCGTGCTGTTTTCAGGGAAGTATGTTGGAAATCGCCCGATTAAACTATGCAAGAGTAATTGGCAAGAGAGGAATGACAATGAAGCTCAGAAACACACAAGGTGAGGGTTTTCGCATTGTTATTGGTCTCTGTGTATGATATTACATCTTGATAGTTGACATTAACTAACTAATATGAACTGACTACGTTTTCTGGATGTTGGATCTTGTGGCAGAACCAATCACATAAGAAGCCGACGCTAGCAAAGAAAGGATATTACAAGTGAGCACCTACCATGATAATGACTCAAGCAGCAACATACTTTACTGTACGAAAGATGATTTAGTTTTAAAATTTAGTTGGTGGTTGGTTCCCTTGCAATCCGTTTTGGGATTTATTTTACACCATTCATTTTTGCGAAAATCGTGTTTTGACAAAATAAATCATCTAAGCTGCTATCGTATCATGTCTGGTCTAATATGCTCATGAAGTATAAATACATTAAGCTTAAAAATTCATGAATGAACTTGAAACACCAATATGAAAAGGACTTTTTTATGTCTCAATTCTCAAGAACTACACCAAGTGGGGTTCGAGAAAAAATGGAGTGTATATGTAAGTTTTATAATTATTTTTAGAAGTAAAAATGTTATTTATGATAAACCTTTGACTCAAAAATAAATAAATAACAGAATATCATAATTATTTTAATAGTGCTACTTGTCATATAGATAGAAGGAAATAAAAATATGTACATTTTTATACATTTAGGAGTCGTCCGTGGGGATGGCAATAGGGCGGGGCGGGGTGGGTACATGTGATTTTATGTGAGTTTAAATTTAAATTTAATTTAAATTTTTTACATGTTATAAGAGTGATATAACATTATTTATTAAGATAATTTCTTTAAAGCTACTAAAATATTCAAAATAGCAAATGAAAATGGTTCAATAAAAATTAATTCAATTTCGTACATGTTTCCCAATTGACCTCTAAAAATATAAAATCTCAAGTCACTATCCTATTAAATTAATACAACTTAATGAAAAAATGAATTTATTTTTATGAATTTTATTTTTAGTGTCAAACTTAACTAGAAAAATAAAATATTAAAAAAAGTATGCGGGGTGGGTCGGGTCTATGCGGAGCGGGTTGAAAATGAAAAAAAAATGTTATGCGGGGCGGGGTGAATTAAAATTTTTGCAAGTTAAGCTCAACTCGCCACACCACCACCACCTCTCCATTGCCATCCCTAGTCGTTCGCATACGATGTTTGGTTTGTTATTAAAAATTATGTTTCATCAAATATTTAAAATTACACATAACTAATTTATAAATTATAAAAATATATCCAACATCTTGGTGGTACTTGGTACTTTTTGTTTGGGGGGAACATGTATCCCATAAGATTAATCAGATTGAGGTGTGCGAAAGCTAGACCAGACACCATGGTCAATAAATAAAAAATAAAAATAAATCCAACATAACTAATTTTGTACAAAAAAGGTACCAAAGCACATATTAAGTTAGAAAAAAGGAGTCAAATGCAAATATCTTCAAATTTCAACCCTAGTTATTAACGTCCCACAATCTCACTTTATAACCAACCCCCGTAATCCTTGAATTCATAATTTTGCCCCCCCAAATACTGCATCTGCTCTGTTTTTAACGAAAAATTCTGCAGGTATGTTCATGGCTGATTGCTTTCTTAATACTTTCTCTTTGTTGGGTTCTTCCCCACCCACGTACCAACGTACGTACCTCGGTGGGGGTTGGTTCTTTCTCATTTTTCCAATATTACTACTCTTTAATTGTTAGCTAAAATTCCGTCATTACACTGGATATGTTGTTGTTGTTGAATTGTCAAGTAAAATTTGTTGTATAAGGTGAACATGTTGATGTTACTTAAGTGTTTCTTTGTGGGGTTGGGTTTTTTTTTTTTTTTCACCTCATTTTTTCACAAGGTTTAGTTATAGTTTTGGATATTAGGCTGTTGAATTTTAGCTAAATTTGTAGTAAAAGGTGAAACTTTGTCGCGTTATCATATTTTCACAATCTTAGTTATCAGATTATTGAATTTTAGCTAAATTTGTTGTAAAAGGTGAAACTTTGTGGGGTTGGTTTTTTTTATCATTTTTTTCACAAGCTTAGTTATTGTTTCAGATATCAGATTATTGAATTTTAGCTAAATTTGTTGTAAAAGATGAAACTTTGTGGGGTTAGGTCTTTTTATCATTTTTTTCACAAGCTTAGTTATGGTTCCGGGTATCAGATTGTTGAATTTAAGCTTAATTTGTAGTAAAAAGTGAACAAATTGATGATTCCATTCCCATTGTGTTTTCCATGTGAGCAAATGGTTTGTGTGTGATGTTACTGTTTTGCATTTTGAATGATATGACCTCACATAGAGCTGAATGGTTAAAGATGATTTGTATAGCCGACCGGCTCTAACTAGTTTGGAATTGACATGTAAGTTGATTGAGTGATGTTACTGTATGACATTTTGACTCTCTTATGAGTGATGGATGAATTTCCTTATGGATCTCCTCATCTGATACTCATTAATCTTTTTCTTTTTTTGAGAAGTGTTTCGAATCAAGTCAAATTTGAATATGAAGTTCTTTTTTCTGGAGTGTAGAGTTACTGGTTTGGTAGAAGATTTTTTTGTTTTTTTGATAATGAAAAGATATTGTATATATAAAACCAAAAACTACAAGGGAGCACGGTGTGACTTAGACATCGAAGAGTTACAAGTACTTAGTACTATAGTAGGCATTATAGATACATCTGGGAGTAGACTAACATTAGCTACTAAAGAATGCTCTCTTTCAGATATAAGTTTAAATATGGAGTATCTAAAAAAAATTCCTGATACAAGATGTTGAAGATAAAAGATGATAAGTTTCCCACCAAAAAGTTGTCTTGCATTTACTGTTCTCTCATAATGATTTTTATTCGGAAGTTACCTTTTTCAGTTGACAAGACCGGGATCAGCGGTGCTTCAATTTTTTCCAGTTTGCCTAAGATTGCATGCCACCTTGAAGATATGCTATTCAAGTATAGCACATATCCCAATGTGATCCCACTTACCTCCATTTCACAGGAATAACACAGTAGTTTCTGAAGAAATGCTCTTTTTCTCTTGAAGGTTGGTGTTATCGTGAAGAAAGCAATGGCTACACTTGTCCCGAAACTGATGATTGGAACTCCGACCCTACATATACAGAACTCAAGCTCCGGCCAAATAGACCTCCAAACTGGAAATAGTAAATCCTTGCTAATAAAAACTCCAGCAATTCTGTTAAGACATTCATTCAGGGGTAATTTTAGTAGTCAATCTTCTCTGCAATGGCATGGAGTTCTTGGTTCCGGAAAAACTGGTTCCATATTATCCTGTAACAAGCAGGGAAGTGTCTGCCTTGATAAAGTTAAAGAGGGTACTAATGGGAGCTTAAATAGAGATGTTGAGAAGAGATCAAATGAGCAACAGTTAAAGAAACTTTCTAGTTCCTTAAGGTTGACTTTAGATGGACCATTGGTTGAAAATGATGAGACAACTAACAACAAAATCCTTAGAAGTTTTTGCAGTCACGGAAAATTGCTTGAAGCATCAAAATTAGTTGACCTGATGACTCGTCGATACCAAATTCCAGACTTTCCTTCCTGCATAAACTTGATTAGGGGCCTCGTCAATGTTGGACAGACAGACAAAGCAGTGAATGTTCTACAAATCATGGTTATGTCTGGTGGGGCTCCAGATATTATCACATATAATATGTTAATCAGTGGTCTCTGTAGAAAAGGGCTTTTGAACTCTGCCATTGATTTCTTGGACTACATGAGCTTGAGTGGTTGCCTTCCCGATGTTATCACTTATAATACTATACTGCGTGCGATGTTTGACCGTAGTAAATATGATCTAGGAATACAGTTTTGGAAGGATCGGTTAAGAAAAGGATGTCCTCCTTATCAGATCACCAGTACAATTCTTGTTGAATTAGTCTGCAAACATTGTGGTGTTATACGTGCCCTTGAGGTAATGGAGGACTTGGCAGTTGAGGGATGTTCTCCAGATCTCGTGACCTACAATTCCATGGTAAATTTTTCTTGTAAGCAAGGGAACTTTGAAGATTCAGCTTTACTAATCTATAATCTTCTATCGCATGGCCTTGATCCTAATGCTGTGACTTACAATACTCTTCTCCATTCCTTTTCTACCTATGCATGTTGGGACGGAGTAGATGAGATTCTTTCCATTATGAATGAAAGTTCACATCCTCCTAGTGTTGTGACTTACAATATTTTAATCAATTGTTTGTGCAAGCATGGGCTTCTGGATCGTGCAATTGACTTTTTCACTCAGATGGTCTCTGAAAACTGTACACCTGACATAATCACATATAATACACTTCTACGTGCTCTTTGTAAGGAGGCAATGGTGGACGAGGCCATCCAAATTGTTCATTGTTTAGGTGATAGCAGTTGTTCTCCTAGTATAATCACTTACAACATAGTCATTGATGGCCTGGCGAAGCTTGGTTTTATGGAGAAGGCTATGGATTTATACCATCAAATGGAAAAGCATGGGACTTGTCCTGATGATGTTACATATAGATGTCTAATTTGGGGATTCTGTCGAGCTGATCTTATTGAAGAAGCTGTGGAGTTACTAAAAGAGATGGGTAATAGCAGACACAGGGTCAGAGATAATTGTTACAGGTTTATTATTCACAGATCATGCCAAAATGGTAAACTGGACTCTGCAAAACAAGTGCTGAAAATGATGATATCAAGTTGCCACAAGCTTAAGTCAACCGTATATTCCAATATAGTTGCAGGGATAGCTGGTGCAGGTATGAATGAAGCAGCTATGGAATTGCGTGAGAAGTTGAAGGAATGGAAAATTCTCAAGGAATAGATTTTCTTTTCCCAATTAGACAGTATCCTTAACTCAGTGATTGTTATTGGTAGCATGTCTGGTGCAGATATGAATAAAACAGCAACAGAAATATGGAAATAGTTGAGGGAATGCAATTCTCGAGGAATAGAGGTTTTCATATTGGAAAGAGATTATCATTAAGTCAGCACGGCAAATCATTCGAGATCACCTCAGCACAAATGGAAATTTTACTCCTTTATTAGGTTTCTTTCCATGTCCGTTGTCTGTTCTATTTTGTGCTTGGTAAAATTTTTGACCGTGTCATGCCTGCTTGACAGAGTTTTGGTTAGTTATGTATTCGTATGGCAACTTTCTTTATTCTATATTATTCACATATAGAAAAAGCTATGGATCAGTGCATTTGAGGCATATTTTATCATGTGCCATGAATATATATGTGGCCTTGGGTTTTCTTACAATGTCTTTGTGAAATTTCCCAGTATTTCTGTTATCAATATGGACTTGTATTCTTCTAATATCTTAAATTCCAAAGTTTTTATCTCTTCTTTTTAGTTGTGTAGCTCTACTAGCTATTTGTATTTCCATTACCACTGCCCATATTAAAGTTCATGTAACCTGTCCATATCTTGAGCTTTTTCCTAGAAGCTTGTTATTCACACCGTCTATTTCACCACTCCGAAGCTATGGCCTAGTGATAAGTGAAGTGGTGGGAGAACCATGAGATCTCATGTTCAAATCTCAACTAGATGATTTCTTCTCACATTCCTAAGTCTTGGTGAACATAGTTGTCTTGGTATCTATGTTGGTGAGGAGGTAGTATGCCCCATGGAATAGTGGAGGTGCGTTCCAAGCTGACCTGGATACCAGGGTTGTGAAAAAAGTTCATCATCCCTTTCTCAGTTAGATGATTTCTTCTTGTGTGCCTAGGCCTTGGTTCCTCAGTTAACAAAGTTGTCTGGTACCTATGTTGGTGAGGAGGTAGCAGGTGCCCAATGGAATAGTGGAGATGCGTTTCCAAGCTGACCCGGACACACCATCATGAAAAAGGTTCATCATCCCTTTCTCAGTTAGATGATTTCTTCTCATGTGCCTAAACCTTGGTGAAAGAGTTGTCTGATGCCTACTTATGTTGTGAGGAGGTACCAGGTGCTGCCTATAATAGTGGAGGTGCATTCCAAGCTGACCCGGAAACGACCATCATGAAAAAAATTCATCATCCATTCACCAGTAGACCTCTTTTTGTAATAAAGAGGATGGTTTCTACTGATTTTTGTAATGAGTAACTTTGATGTTCACGGACTACTTTGCTTGGCATATACTCACCATCTTTGTAGTACAATTGGAAATTTGCTGCTGTATTCATTCATCTATGGCACAGATCAAGGCCTGGTGGAGACTGTTCAGCATTATATTATAGCTTGTGATCACGCAAACACGTAATGGTTTTCTTTCACTTCCAAGAGAACCGTTTGATGCTTATAGGAAACAATCTCTCTACACCACTCTCTCCAAACTCGACTTGTGGGATTACACTGGATATGGTGTTGTTGTGTTGGTGCTGTTGTGGTAGCAACTTATCTGATTGGAAATGAAAGATATCCATGTAATGTGATCAATTTTCTTTTAGTTCTTTGAGCATGTATTGAATGTAAGAATGCTTTGTGCATCGAGGTTCCCTTTGTAGCAGCCTTTTACAGATAATTACCAGTGAACTTCCAAGTATTTTGGGAGTAAATACTGGCGAAAAGTTCAATCGTTCCCCTAAGCAATACCGTGCTTATACTCTCTTGGTAGTCTTACCCAATGTGAATCTGGATTAGTCAGACCAATGAGCTTCAGATATGGAATAGTTAAAACATAATCATGAAGTTAAAAAAAAAAAAATTTGTTGCTATTTGCCTACAGTAAACAGATGCCCTTGATTGTTGTCAAACAACACAAATTTGGCACATAAATCTTTAAACTATTTGTCAAGTACAATTTCAACAAACAAAATACACAAAGTCCATCAACTGAACAAAAATATCTCTAAAAACCAGAATGTACTAATGCATTTCTGGAACTTAAAATCTTCGAAAATATTATGCGTACAAAAATACAGCAAACAGATACATGTTAGTTTACGGATACAATGTAAAGAGTGCAGACAGGAGAAATCTGATGTCTTTGTTACTGTCATTGATGTACAAGTATTGAACATTGATATGAACGAAACGTGTCCCTTCGTGGACTTTATGATAAAATTGGAACGATACAGAGAAGAACATATCAGAAACAGATTCAAGAAACTATTTTCTGGTTTCTTAAGATAGTAGTAATATCTTTATTATAAACATCAGGTACTTGAAAGGTTTTTCTCAAACGTTGAAGTGATTCTTTCGAGATAGCATTCTTATGATAAATCGCGCTAGCCATCTCCATTGCTTGAACTCTCCGTCCTGAAAAACCAATACCTTCAATCAACAGAATATACGTTGTTTCATTTGGACGACGCCCCTTTTCTACCATCTCTGCTAGAACTTCAATTGCCTCAACAACTCTATGAGCTTTGCATAGTCCAAGAAGAAGAATGTTATAAGTTATAACAGTAGGTGGAAAACCATTCCCTTCCATATCTCCTAACAAATCAAGTGCTTCATTTACCATCCCATCTCTACATAAACATGAAATCAATGCATTATAAGTTATCTCATCAGGATCAACGCCTTTTTCTATCATCTCTGATACCATTTTCAAGGCCCTAGCTCTCCCTCCATTATTCCATAACGCGCTCATCAATGTATTATAAGTGCTTACATCAGGAGGACATCCTATTTCCGCGAGCTTCTCAAACACTTCCATTGCCTCATCGGCTTTCCCCTTCTTACACATTGTAGAAAGTATAGTGTTATAGTTCACTATATCAGGCAAGCATCCGTTCGAGATCATGTAATCCAAGAACTTAATAGCCAAATCTAATCTCCCTCCTTTGCAAAATGCAGAAATCAATGGATCATAAGTAAATGTATCAGGTGTTAATCCTTTATCCATCATTATCTTTAACAAGTTAATCGCTTCGTCTAATTTCCCATCTCTACATAAAGCACTCATCAATATGCTATAAGTAACCACATTTGGTTCACATCCTGCAGATAACATCTCATTCATTAGCTTCTCCCCATCACTCCATTTCCCCTTATGATGCAACAATGCCCTTAACAAAATGTTATAGGAAATCACATCAGGCTTGCATCCCTTAGATGGCAAACTCCTAACGAACTCGTAGGCTTGATCCATCATCTTTTCTCTACACATTCCCCTGATAATTGCATTATAAGTGTACATATCAGGTTGAAGCCCTCTCGATAACATCTCATCGAGAAGCTTCATTGCTTCATGAATTCCGCCTTCAAGAATCGTTGCCTCTATCAAGATTGTGTAAGTAATAACAGTAGGCTTACAATTGTTTTCTTCTTTCAACTGATCCAACAACTTCAATGCTGATCCTAGTTTCCCTCTATCACAAAGACTACCTATCAAGATATTATACGTAACAGAATCCGGAGGAAAGCCACGAGCTTTCATCCTATTCAACACCTTATTAGCTTCTTCAATCTTGTTCATTTTACAAAATCCACTTATAAGTGCATTATATGCAAACACATCTGGTTCACCAAATTGCTCCAAAATTTGCATAACTTTCACCCCTTTATCTGAATTTTTCGAGTTGCAAAACCCCTTAATGAGCTTTGTACACAGAATCACATCAGGTTTATAACCACTCTTCAACTTACATTCAAGTAGATACAAAGTTTCATCATATTTGCCTACTTTACATGACCAATTTAGTACTTTCATATCATGTGTAGGTCTATAATTTTCACTAGAAATTTTGACCCTTAAAGGGTTTCTAGTCTTTACTTTACTTTGGTCATTGCTACTACTACTACATCTTACAACAAAATTATGCTTTGAAGATTGAGATTTTGGCTTCAAATTATTGGAGAAAAAGGGACATTGAGGAAATATTTCAGCTGGAATAATCCTAGTCATTTGGTTCAAGTAGTATTAGTAGTCTAGTCGTATCAATGAAAGTCTCTCAAACACTAAATCACAACACGCCTCGATCCAAAACAGGTTTAGAGTCGGCTATACAAGACTTCCCGACCCCTTTATACAACTAAGTCTCAATCTCAGACAAGTTGGAGTCGGCTATATGAACTTTCGAGACAAATCATGTTTGAATTGAATTAAGAAGAGAAAAAAGTACCTGTTATTCTTGTTTGTAAATGTGAGAAAATTGAACATGAACCATGAATTGAAGTATGAAAAAAATAAAAAATAGATGTTGGTATTTTTATTTTATTTTTTGTACATCTCAAAAATCTTGTTATAGATTTTTTTTGGATAACATAGTAAAGTTCAGATAAGGCCACAAATGGTTAACCCATTGGATAAACCGGGTCGGTCTAGTTTGTGGCTTGCACTTTTTTGAAGTTGTCTAGTTCTTGAATTAATTGGAAAAGGAGAAAAAGACAAATATATCCCTTAATTTTATGATTTACAATAAGAAAGTGATGGATGTATAGTTATATATCCTTGCCGTTTAACAGATGGTGTATATATATTTTCGTCGTTTGACAAATTATACATACTTACCCTTTTCGCTAATAAACTGAATTAAAAAAACAATCCTAAAACTGGTTTTTAAATTTAAAAATTGTCACGTGTCTTTAAAATATTCCTCACTCATTTTATATAGGGAAAAGGGTCAAAAATACCCCTCAACTTTGATTTATTGGTTGACTATGCTCTTACTGTTAAAATGAAGTTATTTTTACCCCTACCATCACTAATTTCATCATATGTGCCCCTCAATTGGATGAAAAGCTCCAAATCAATCCAAATTAACCCCATTTTTAAAAAAAAAGACCCATTTCCATTTTAAACCCATGCCCCAACCCCTCTAAGACCCAATAACATTTCACCCATTTTCTCAAAAAAATCTCAAACCCCACAAACTCAAGAACTAATAAATTATTTACTGTTTCAGAAGTAATAACCTAGATGCAAATGCAAAATTGTCAACCGGAATTATTGGATTGTTATTGTGTTGAATGGAAATGATAGGTTTGAGACGGAGTTTGTTACTATAATGTTTCCATTTCCTGGGTTTTCTGTTGTTGCTGTTGATTGGGGTGTACAAAATCGAACCGAAAATCAAACCAAATCGAAAATCGAGTCAAACCGAGAAAAAAACCCCGACTAGTAGTTGGTTTGACTTGGTTTGGTATTGGAAAAAAAAACTCGACTATATTTGGGTTGGTTTCATTTTAACTAAAAAAAACAACCCGAGACCAAATCAACCCGACATTATATATAATTTTAAAATTTTATTTTATACATAAAAATATTTACTATGATATAATTTTTAAATATTTCTTATACTTTTTCATAGTTTTTATCTTTTAATATATTATTTCAAGTTTGAAACTTAGAATTCTGAATGGTTCAATAAAGATTGTAGTCCACAGATATTGGTAATTATAATAAAGCTTAAATCAAAATCAAATTAATACTACTGCAAAAAGAAATCAAATTCAACTCTAGAATGACAATAATATTGAATATTTGTTCTTTGGTTTTACATTGGTTTAGACAATTCAAATACTTAATCTAATTTTAATTTCCTTTAATATTTAGTCATGTAACTAATACTTATTAAACTTATTTTAGCATGATTTAATACTTTTAAATTATGATCATTTTCATTATGACTTGTTAATTTGCAATATTTGTTTTACGCGATTTCATTATTATTATTATTTTTGTTGGATATTTTAGTGTCATTACTCATATCATATTTTGTGTTATTTTCTTAAGAAACACCTTAGATAGTTATATTTTGGTCGGACTAAAGAAATATTTGAAGTACAAGTAAATTATATATTTGTATGAATACTTTACCGAAAAATCTCGAAATTGCGAAAAACCCAAAAAAATCCGAAAAATATCCAAGGTTGAAAAACCCGAGTTTTATTGATTTGATTTGGTTTATAGATTTAAAAATCCGACACAAATGGTTTGGTTTGATATTTGACCAATTCGAACCAACCCGGTCATGTACACTCCTACGTGCTGGGATGTTTCGAATGAAATCGAGATAGAACTAAAATGGTGAACAAGGGAAGAAGAAGAAGGTGAAGATTCTCGTTTGTTGCTCAACGCATCGCCTTATGTAAGGCCTGCAAGATTATTGTTGTCTTGTTTGACTCTGAGAAAATCAGCAAGGTTTGGAGTTCGATTTTATCCTTAAACAACAACGTTCTTAGATTAGTATTGTCAGGGGCGGCTCAATGTGATTGAGGGCCTAAAGAGATATTTCAATTCGGGGCCTAAAATATAATCAAACCTCATATACATATTTATTCAAAAATTATTTTTCTTACACTATTTAGATGAAAATTATTAGTATTTTAATATTGTTTTTTTAGTTATTAGTTTCAAGTAAGATTTTATCAACTCAACATTGAAAAACATCATTTTAGTGAGACAATTATTATATGAATTGTTAACTTAATAATACAAGTAATAAGTTGATAAATATTAAATAGAGATAAGATTTAGAATCATAGAATTTGACGCAAGAAGTTGATGACTTGGTATACCCCATTTTAATATGATTGTAGGAATGCTTGAAACTAAAATTTAAAACGAAATAAAAAAGAATTTGTAATTCACTTTGTTCAACACTTTTCACTATTAATTCTTATTTTTAACAAAGTACAAAAATGTTAAAGCGGGTAAATTAATATATTTTAAAATTTTTTAATCATAAATAATCAAATTTTTCTATAAAAATTTTAACACATAATTTATTCTTGATAAAAAATTGGGGGCCCCGAAATTTGGGGGCCTAAGGCTTGCCTTATTTCCCAAAGCATAGAGCCGGCTCTGAGTATTGCTTTCCATTCCAATGCTCTGAAAAAGAGTCAAATGAATACGAATATAGGAGATTTATCCGAGATCAAAAACCTCAGATCTGTGACAATTGTAATGAATACATATATATAAGAAGAAGAAAAAAAGCATAGAGGAGAATGCATAGGATTCCTAAAACCTAAGAAGCCAGCAATCAATGAAAAAAATAAAAAATGTTAAAAGAACATATACACAGTTCTAAAATAAAAGAAGGATGATGGTTGATGGAGTTTGTGGGGTTTGAGATTTTTTGAGAGAATGGGTAAAGGGAAATGGGTGAAATGTTTAATAGGTCTTAGAGGGGTTGGGGCATGGGTTTAACACGGGGAATAGGTCGTTTTGGTTAATTTGGATTTGATTTGGGATTTTTTATCCAATTGAGGGGTATAAATGATGAAATTAGTAACGACAAGGGTAAAAATAACTTCATTTTAACGGTAAAGGTAGAGTCAACTAATAAATTAAAGTTGAGGGGTATTTTTGACCCTTTTTCCCTTTTATATATCATACACATCCGACCCAACAAAAAAGAATCTTTCTTTTATTCAGACCCGTTCCTAACACATTTGATGACTGCGTAGAGGAGGAATTAATTTTTATTATTTGGGTAGGATTTATCAGTTATATCCTCTAGTTTTAGAAATAATCTTCTATATTGAATTTTTTATTGTGTTTGCTGTCAATCACCCATTTTACCTTGATTTTTTTTTTTTGAAGTTATATGGAGTGACATTGTAAATAATTTATATATTATCATATTAACTTATTTGACTATGTTTTTGAGAAATCAAAAAATGTCTATTATCGTTTGACCATAAAAAACATTTATTTAGTTTCAAAATAAGTTTTCAATTTATTTGGATATAATTGTTTGACCATAAAAATATCAAAAAAATAAGCACTTTGATGAAGATTTATAGCATCATTCAAGTAAATACAGATTAAGATCGTAAAAACATGAGCTTGTGATATAGCTACACCTAATTTCAAACCGGCTAATGCAAGAACTATAAATAAAGGGCCAAGTCAAACTTGAAGTTATATTTCAAATTCGGAAAACAACTTAAAATTTGTTTTTACACTAACCTTTCATACTTAAAGTTGTATTTAAAATACATACAAGCATAAATATTATTCAAAATATTTTTTGTAAAAAGTATAATCAAACAGAATTTCGTCTTTAACTTTAACTTCATAAATTTCAAATAAAATAAAAAATATTTGAAATCTATGATCCTCCACCAACTAAAAATTAAGAACTGTTTAGTAGCAAAATGAGTTTCTTTTTCAAAGCTGAAAAGATAATTTACTTTTGGAACATTGATCATATATAAATTATTGCTATAATGTTTATAAAAATATTTTTAAAATTAATTAATTCAACACAAACTATCTATAATACTATCATACTCTCTCCATTTCAAATTAATTGAATTGTTGAGGTGTTTCACACCCTTTAAGAAAATAAGATTAAGACATAAATTATGCATAACTTTCCATTTTTACCCTTATTAATTATTGTCAAGTTTATGATTAAAATAACAAAACATTAACTAATAACTAATTCCAATATCAACTAATGAGGGGTAAAATTGGAAGAACATTCTAAAAGTAGTCTTGAAATTTGAACAATTAAGTTAATTTGAAAAATGAAAAATGCCTCAACAATTCAAATAATTTGAAATTGAGGGAGTATTTAACTTGCTACAAAAAATTATTTGAAAATTTTACACAACTACAATGCACAAAATATAAACTTTTTAGAGAAAAAAGTTAAGTCACATATCCACGATAAAATTTTGGGGGAAAAAACACAAAAAAACTACTTCCTCCGTTCCTTTTTATATATCACCCCTTTCTATAAATAGTTGGTCCATAATACTTGTCATTTCATAAAATCAATGCATAAATTATCATATTGTTCTCTTTTTACCCTTGTGAGTTATTAACATTGAAAATATACATTTGACCAACTTAGAAAAGCTAAGTAAATGATTCATGTTCATTGATTAAATAAATTAATTCATATTCATTGATTGAAAACTTGAGTTCCAAAAAATTAAATAAGGGTAGAATAGGAAACTTACTTAGTTTCTTAATGCACGTGAAATCCAAAATGCTGACATATAAATAGAAACAGAGGGAGTATTGTTAGTGTATGAATCTCAACCATTAGTTTTTATTATAACGTCACACACTCATACTCTTTCGAAAAATTATATATGTATTTGGTCCCCTTTACAAGTATGTGTATTGTCTAAATTAAAATATGAAATATACCATGTATTTTTTTAATTACAAAATAAATATAAGAAAAGGGACAAAGGGATTTGTGTGACCTCAATATTTTATATTTCATAATAGAGGGTTACTTATTAAAGAAAAATATGTTCTTATTAATGGAGTTTTAAAATAAGAAATTAGTCCATAATTAGTTGACTTATATATTATATGGGAATTGCTATTTCCTAAAGGGAATAAGTCAAAATATTATTCATGGATCAAGAAATATTTTATTTTAGTGGACTTTAATCTTCTATAATAAGAGATATATATGTGCCTAAGCGTGCATAATTTTTTCTTCTTTTTTCTTTATCTTTTGAGTGTATTTTATTTTTTTAATAATATTTTAAGGAGATTTAATGTCAACGATTGGAAATTAATGAGAGATCTCAATAACTATTCCATTTCAACAATATTTTTTTCAAAAAATGAAATCTTTAAAAATTCACATCTACTTAAATTAAACGATTAATAAATAATTATATTTACCTCATAAATTTTCATAATTATGTGATACTAATTTTCATGAACATAATTTCTACTAAATTCTAGTAGTCATGGTAAATATTTTCTCAAAACCTTAGAATTCTGAAAGAAAAACATTTTATCATAATATTTTAATTTTGCATTATATTGTGATTGCAAGGACATGATTAGCCAAACTACAGCTAGAAATAAAGATATACCTTTTGAAGTGACAAATATTATTAAAGATGGTAATGCAATACCTGAAAAGAATGATAAAAGTCGTTTGGTTGGGATAAATTATTTCAAAATTAACTATCCTCAGATAAGTTATTTCACCTTGTATATGAGATAACTTATTCCATGACTAAAGTATAAAACTATGAGATAAATAATCTCAAAATTACTTAATATTCCTGTTATTATTATAACTTATTCACATCAAACAATAATTTAAGTTGCGATTCAATTGAAGGGATGAAAATTGCAAACAAGTTAAGTAAGATGAATTTTTTTTCTCAATGGGTTCCACCAATTCGCGAATTGTAATTAAATGCCTCGATGGTTTCCTCCGATGACTATTAAATTAGTCCGGAATTAAGGGTGTATTTTTGGAACGAATCAATTTTCTTATGTTTGGTTGGTTTAAGTGTTTTGAATTTTTTTTTAAATCAACTTATTTTTCTCGAATTTAAGAAAAATGACTTCCCTTAAAAAAGTAAGAAAAAACACTGAATCAGTGTCTTCAGACCCCATCTCCTCACCCCCAACCCCCACACCAAATAAAAAAAATAAAAAATTAAGAATTTATTTTTGAATGATATTTTAAATTTTTTGAATTTCCATTTCTTTTTTTCTCCACCATGCCTGTGAAAAACCCTACCCCTCTCCCCCACAATTTTTTTTTCCTTAAAAGTTTGTTTTTGAAAAATATTTTAAAATTTTAATTTTTAATATTTCACCCGACCCTCCTACTAGACCCCTCCCCTACCACACCCTTCCCGCAAAAAAAAAAAAAAAAAATTCCAATTTGCTATCAGAGCCCCTA
>NW_006239277.1:424977-426409 GCF_000226075.1 Solanum tuberosum | reverse complement strand
CCACCAACCCCTCCTAAAAAATAAATTAAAAGTATGTTTTGAATATTTTTTGGGGTGTCGGTGTTGAGGTCAGGGTCGAGTGTCGGAGGTCAGGTCTTGAGTCAAATGTCGGGGTTGGATCTCAGATCAGTTGTTGGGGTCGTGTCTAAGTTCAAGTGTTGGGATCAGGTTCCAATTCAAATGTCGTGCCTTGAATTGGAATCCCGAGTTAGATTCTAAATCAGTCGTGGGGTCATTTCCTAATTCGAGTGTTGGGGTCGAGTTTTGGATCGATTATCGGAATTAATTTCCGAGTTAGATTCTATTTTCCTAAAAACAATTTCTACTCTCTAACAAAAAATAAAAGATATTTTTTGAAAAATGTTTTTTCATTCACCAACCAAAGACTAAAAATATTTTCTACTCATTAACCAAACATGAGAAAATAAGTTAGGAATCAACTTATTTTCCAATAAATAATTTCGACAAAAACATTTTTCAACGAAACACATTCTCCATCCTACCAAACACACCCTAAGAGTGGATTTTGGATTAAAAGACAAGAGAAGTGGGTACAAGTTGATTAACACTCTGTTTGAATCATTGTTACCCATTGTTTCATAATGTATTGTATTGTATTGTACTGTATTGTATGGTTGATACAATATTTGGCTAGACTGTATTGCTTGTTGTTGTTTAATAACATTTTTATTGTTTGGTTTGACTGTATCGTATTGTATTGTTATTTATAAATTTACTAAAATATCCTTAATTATTCTAGGATAGGAGGTTTGACTAGAATTAAATAATATAAGGTAAAGGGTAAAATAGTATTATGAAATATTATGTAAAGATATAATTGGAAAAAGAAATAAGTAACAATGGAAACACACCAAATTGGTTGTTCCATAAAATAGAGGTTTTCATTGTTACGTGACAACGAAATTTAACAATACAATACAACACATTTTAAGTAACAATCAAAACAAACATTGTAGGTATACTAACGATACAATACAATAGGTAACAATGATCCAAACAGAGTGTAAGAGTGTGTTAGGTTTTTTTTTAATATTATTTTTGGCCGAATTTTTTTATTTGGTAGATTTAAATAGGTGACATGACACGTTTCACTGATTGGTCATGTGAAAAAATGCTATATAAAAATCAACTATATCTTTTATTAATACTAGATAATATTGCCCGTGCTATGCACGGGTCCAATAATATAAATGGTATATTTTGGGGCTAATAACCGAGTTTTTGAAGCTATTGTTTGCGTGGATAAAGGAATAAGTTTTTTTTATCACAAACCTGTACTTTCTTTGACGCTATTTAAGGCATAATAAGACTACCCACATACAACATTTTTGAAATATTTTATGTTGTCAATTATCATGATTTATAGTATTTTTACGATAGATTCACTTCAAGAATCAGTGGAATTTTTTGT
>NW_006239277.1:375444-424532 GCF_000226075.1 Solanum tuberosum | reverse complement strand
CCAAGTTCTACTATATAATAAATATAACATGTAATATTGAAGAAACTTTCTTTTAAAAGTCCCACAAGAATTTTATATATTATATTTGGGCCTAAACTCTCTTTTATAATATAGTAGAATATACATATTCTATATTATTTTAAAAGGAAGTTTATGTCCAAGTTCTACTATATAATAAATATAACATGTAATATTGAAGAAACTTTCTTTTAAAAGTCCCACAAGAATTTTATATATTATATTTGGGCCTAAACTCTCTTTTATAATATAGTAGAATATAGTGATACAAATGGACACTTCAGCGCAAATTTTAACAAATGACATTAGGGCTGCGAATTGATCGATTTAGTTTGATTTGGAAGTTCATTGGTTTTCCTTATTAATTATCGATTTGTAAATATGTTAAATCGTTATAAAATCATTAAGATGTTAACTTATTCATTATAAATTATTATTCGTTTAATCGTTAAAGATTTGACAAAAAAAACATTGAAAAATCAGTTAAAAATACGGTGACAAACTAAATGAACCATGCACACGACAAATTACATTTTGCTCAAAAGCAATCACTGCCACATAGTAGAATAAATAAGAGCTTGAGATAACCATAAATAATAATACGAAACTAAACTCTAAGCCAAAGACTTCATATACTAAATAGTATAAATACAATTATTTAATTTACCACTAAGAACCAACACCCTAATAAAAAAAATCACAATCATTTATGAAACCGCTATATCAATAACTTTTTTTTATTCGAATTATCAGTTATATGAGTCTTTTCTTAAAGTTTGATGACATATTTGAGCTATGTTCGTTAATTCAGAACATTTGTTCATGAGGTAGTCACGTGATGAATATACAATTGTATTTTGGAGTCACCTTTGGCTTTGGGTGTGCTTCTTTTTTGTGGATCATTTATTTACGTTTATTATACTCTTCTCTTCTTCTTCTACATCTCTTCTTCACCTTTTTTTTCCCTTCACACAAAACACAATACTTTGCTTCCAGGGTTTCGTTTTTCACCTCTGTAAATTCTCTCCCCTCCGATCTCATTCAATTTTCAATCCATCTTAGGGTTTCGTGAACTTCCGATTCGCAAAGATCCGGTTACATTTTTTGTTTTTTTGGTTGTTTGGTGACGGAACCCTAATTTTATCGGGATTGGAAGATTTCATGCGATGCGAAGAGCAATTGTGGTTCGTTTAGGTATTTGAAGATCTTGCGGTTTTGGTTTGGTTCGATTTGATTTGATTTTTGAAAAAAAAAAGAAGAGGTATCGCGATTCGCGATGGATGTGGATTTTAATGGTGATGTAGCGAGTTTGGATGCGGAGCTTTTGCAGTTACCTGAGTTGTCTCCTTTGGCTATTAAAACTAATCCTTTTGTTGCCGAGAAGCTATTTGATCAATGGCTTTCGCTTCCTGATACTACCGCTTTGGTAATTTACTGATTTATAATTTCGTAATGTTTTTTTTTTTGATGTAGTAGGAGTTAGCTGTCAAAATTTCAATTTGGCTTTGCTTGTAGGTGGGTATATTTATTTGGAAATGTGTCAACCTGTACTGTGTGGGAGTACTTACTGTTTTATAGGTTACCACTGGTTTGGTGGTGTGCTGTATAAGGAAAAAAACTGATCTTGGTGTAATACCCTGCACTACTAATAAAATGCTTGGCTTCCAGTATAAACTCTGCATTAGTGACACCTTGAAAACTTATGGTGGAACTGGAATCTACATGTTCTATGTGGGAGAAAATACGGTAAGAATAGGTGTATTTGCAATACTAGGATAAGAGTACATGAAATGTCGAAAAATACCCTTAAAACTTATTATTGAGATTGCTATTGCAATCTCACATAACAATATATGTATTATTATCCTATTTGAGGGCACTTGGTGATTAGCCTTGGGGGTAGATTACCTGGTAGTTGTGCTAGTGGAAGGTATCATTTATGCTGTAGAATAGTTGAGGGGTGCGCAAACTGGTCCAGACACCAGTCACCACAACATTTATTGAAAACATGGCTGTCTTTACAACATGGTAAACTTCACATTAGAATCTGTATGAACCAACCAATCATTAGTTAGGCCGCCGTTTGGCATATCCTTTTAGTTTTCTTGAAGCTATTTTTATCGTTTTACACAAGAGGGTTCTCTTATGCTGTGAATATGCATTAAGGTGACTGAACTCGGTAGATTTTTTGGGTTGTTTCCACTTTCATAGTTCAATTATATGCCGAATTCTGTGGGTAACATCTTTTAATAACAAGTCTAAATGACCTGGCTCACCAATTGGTACCGCAAAAGAGCGTCACTTCTTTTAGAACATTACCTGCAAATACAATTGTCTAGCTATGCTCAGAAAACTATGGTAGCAATCTATGAATTCTATGCACGTATAAACTCAGAGAATTGCTCTCAGAGATGGGACTCCTTCATTTGGCATTATCTTTACTCCAAAAAGGGGATTGGGCAGTTTGTCTTAGTATCAACTATCAAGATAATTGGAAGTGATCAAATCATGGAATCTTCATCCATTAAGAATTTTCAGTTTGGTCGGTGAAGCTGTTGGGAACAGAACGTATCTTTGGGTAAAAAACCTTACTCCTTTATCTAAAGTCTCCAAAATGTGAAAAGGAGCAGTGTTCCGATAAGTTCAGATATGCTTCCTTATTCTTTGACCACTTCAGCTAGTGACAGCTTCTTTCAGAGTCCTTGAAATCACCAATTGGGCTCTGAAGTGATTAAGAAACTGTCAAGCTGGAGTGGAGAGTAATGCAGGAACAAATGGTTTATGGGCATGGCGGACTGCTCATACACCACTGCAAGTGATTACCACCTTTCCTGCAGATTATGGATGACTATCCAACCAAAGCATACCACTTATAGTGGAGCTTTATCCTGATAATTTTTTTTATCTTGATCTAAAAAGCTTTAGTGGGGCTTTACTTTTCTTCAACATTCTCTTGATAGTTATATTTCCACCATTTTTGTGGTAAGGTAAATAATTTTATTAATAATTGTGAGAACCTACGTATAAAAGAGGTCCAATCCTCTACAAACATGAACACCAAAAGGAAACTAGAGACAAAAAACTACTTTGCAATTTTATAAAAGCTTGCTCCACTCCTTCAAAAAGGCCCCCTTATTTCTCTCTTTCCAAATAACCCACATGATGGCTAACGGGGCCACTCTCCTTTCCCTTGGGCCTTTCTTCCTTCTCATATGAGTCCAACTTTGCAAAACCTCCTTCATTGTGCCCGGCATCACCCGTTGCATCCCAAACAAAATAAAGTGCCATGACCTTTTTGTTTTACCTTAAGAGCCTAGAAATTGTTTACCATAAACCTTCTAGAAGTAAGAAACTTCATAGTCCATGGTAAGTTGTGAGGAAAATTTGGAACTTCCATTTTTGATGTAGTAAATTTGGTATGTCATTAGTCTACAATAGCCACAGCGTTTATTAACCAAGTGCCGAAACAATGGAAATAGAAGGTTTTAAAGCTTATTGGATGGGAAAAAAGGATGAACTCTTGACATTCCAAAGGAAAAAGTAGTCGGTAAAGTTAGAAGTCTTATAAGGACAAGAAGTGTGCTATTTAACTGTTCACAACAAAAACTTCCACAAAATCAAGATGGTTTAATCATGATGACATGTCCAAATGCATCAATTGACACATAGAGGATAAAACCAAATAAATCGTTCCAGATTGTTTGGTTAATGAACTGCGTAAATTCCAAATGCATAAGCAACTGTAGGTTCTATGTGATGATTGAAGGTGTTAAACTGTAATGAGATAGACTTTAAATCACTTAGATAAATTGTCTCGAAAAACCACTCTTGTCAATGGCTCGCTTAACACTGATGAGGCACAAAACATGTTGAACGCTTTGCCTTGCATCATGGGCACTTCAGTGTCATCATCAAGATTCAAGGCTAAAATTCATAGTTTTCCTTGCCAATGAGCGTAATCATGAAGAGGCGATACTAAACAATTCATATTACACTTTATCGTAATCTTTTTTTCAATTTCTTGTCCATATATTTGTTATTTTTTATTACAATTATTTGTCTTGGACTCCACATACATATTTGTATTTTTTCCTCCATTTGTGCCTTTCTTCATTAACTCCCACACTTTATTTGCGATTTGTGCTAAAAGCATCAATGGACCTTGGAGCTTTTTTCGCTTTTCACCTTTGACAACTCTTGGAAAATGTATAATTTATAATCAAGAAAAGCAGATTTAGCTAAGAATAAAACATAATGGAAGCAAAGCAATACGAATTATGGTTAAACTTCTTTTTGTTGGAACACTTATATTAAGTTCTATGTTTGTCTAATGTCGTTTTAGCATATGAGGGAAGGTTATGCCTGTGTAGGTACAAAGGTGATTTAGCAAATTTCTAGTTCTGGAGAACCTCTAACCTAACTTAAAAGACATTATTGAGTGTTGGAATGAATTGTGCTCATATATAACGGAAACATGTGTAGGGTTTCTTATTGTTGACCCTGAATAGTTTGAGATTGAGATGCCCTTTTTTTTTGTTGGGTGAACTATAGAATTTTGATATGTTCATCATCCACCTACTAGTATGGAAGGCTTACCAAGAAAAACATATACAATTTTATTGCCTGACTTGTTAGACAAGTAGACCTTTGGATAAAATTATGTTCTTAAAAAATCAAATTGCTTACTTAAGACTCGTTGATAGAGCGCGTTCACCATATAGAACTATAGAGAGGTACTTTATCAGTGACTTGTTTATCTCATCATAATGATATGCATAGTGCTTTTACCAAAACCATGTCTGGTGCATTTTACTCCTTTTCTCATTTTTTGTTTTATTGCTGATTTCTATCTATTGGTTACAGAAAATATTTGTTTTGTCCACATGCAGGTGAAATCTTTGCTTAAGAATGCCAAAGGTGGCGGTCCGTTGAATATGTCTACTACATCTTCTGGGACAAATGTCGCGGCAACTAATTCTTTGCCGTCCATGTTTCCTGCTGGTAGTACACCTCCACTTTCTCCAAGAAGTTCATCTGGTTCACCTCGAATCTCAAAGCACAGGGCTGGACCCTCTTCATTGGGGTCTCCTCTGAAATTAATTAATGATCCAGCAAAAGAACTGATACCACAGGTATGGAATACCTAATTCTGAGTGGTTCTTTTATTTGCGAACTGTTGAGATTGTAGTTGTGATGTTTTCTTGAAAATGCTTATGATGGCAGTTTTACTTTCAAAATGGCCGCCCCCCTCCAAATGAATTGAAGGAACGCTGCTTGTTTAGGATAAACCAGTTCTTTTATGGTCACACGAATGGGCTACAAATGAATGGTAAGTTGTACTTTACAAATTGATTTCTATGAAGGCTTTTGAGATGATTATGGATATGTTAGCGACCTTCCGATTTGAGACTCCTTGTTCTTAGATTAAATCCACTTCAACTGTTTTCTTTTGCAGAAAAAATGGGGTGGGGGTAGGGGTGGGTTGATCTGTGATGGGATTTTATTCACTAAACAGTACCAACTAATTGCTAGTTAAACACAAAATTGCTAAAAATGAACTGTCTCCCTTTTAACTGAAGTTCATCATAGTATGTAGTGCTTTGAGTTTTGAACTATGTGCTTCAATTCTTCCTTCAGAGCAGCTGTGAATCCTTTTTTTCCCATACCACTCACAAGATACACATTTTTATTCCAGAAGTTTCTAATGGACCGCCACAAAAATTAGTTGCAGCGACATTTGTGCCCGAAGATGTGATAGACACATTCAATGGACCACCCACCTTTGACATTCTTAAGCCAAAATTTCACCTGCATTTGGAGAAAATAAATACTTCCTGTTGCCAATCCATTGAGATCAACAATCATGAAATAGAAGAAAGAATAAAATGCACCAGACATGATTTTGGACTGGTACAGGGTTATATAAAGCACCATGCATAGCATTATGATGAGACAAACAAGTCACCGATTAAGTACCTCTTTATACTTATATATTTATAATACTTTACCCTTCAAAAACAAATTAACTTAAGTTGAAAAAAGTAAAAATGTGTATCCTGTGGGTGGCATGGAAAAAATAAGTATCCTTTCCTTTGAGCTTGTGAGGGCATATTTCAATGTTCTAGGCATTACCCACTAAACTTCAAACAGGGATAGAAATATGTTTAGAGTCCGCATGACTTCAGTGTCCTTCAGAAAATTTTGTTCCTCACCCTCATATATGTAACATCTATCCCAGTCAATCTGTGGCATGTTCACTGCATTGCAATCCAGCCCAAGCAGTGTATTCTAAAGAGTGCCCCGAGGAAACATATAGATGTTGACTACGTTATCCATAATATGTGGGAACTATTGACATCAATTTGTTATTTATGGCAATGAGATACCATTGATACAAAACCAATTCCAGTAGACGCATTGGAGGGTCCCATTGGCGTGCATCCATGGGAATTGAACCCACCAATTCGCCAACTATGAGTTGTGTGCTGGCATACTACCCGATAGTCCCCAATATGGGAATGTCCAGTGCCAAAGTTTGCCACCATTAGAGGTGCATTGCTCTTCTTAGCCCATTTCTGTTTTGCTACTGTCAGGTTAGACGATATGTTGTGGCATGACCTCAGAGTAAAAACTGCCCCTATTCTCTACTTCCCATACAATGAATCTAATTAAAAGTTAGCTCCTCCAATTTCCCCAAGTTGAGCCAATCTGTCCATTCTCTAGTCCTGGCAGTTATTGTCCCAGCTTATCTGTTTATACTGAACTGTGACTGCTTCGGCTGGCAAAAGTCGAGAGAATCGCAAAGAATATCATTTACTTTAGATAGCAATTGTCGTGTTAGTCAGGAGAACAAAACAGAATTTTCTGAGTATCACCATAAAAAAAATTAAGAGTATTTTTTAAAAAACAATTCGGCCATAATTGAAATCCCTGAGAATTGGGAACCTTATTCATGTAGACCAAAACTCTATTCAGGAGCCCTCTTGTATGTTATTAACAAAACCAATCCGATAAGAAGTTTCTTTCTCTCATTTTGTGTTTTACCTAATGTTTCGCGTGCTTCAGTTATCACATTATTTTGCTCTTGATGCATGTTATGCTTTCCATATTATTGCTATGACTTAGTTGCTATGTCCTATTGAGTGCTGTATTCGTCTTTTTAACTGCTTTGTTATGATTTACTTGAGTCAAGGGTCTTTCCGAAACCTCTCTATCTCTCCGAGGTAGGGGTAAGGTCTGCGAACACTCTACCCTCCCCCGGCCCCACTTGTGGGAATACACCGGCTATGTTATTGTTGTCACTTTAACCTTTTCATGTCCTTCACATAGATTATTCTTTTATCAACTTTTTTCATTTCATCGGAACCTTCACCTTTGAGTGGCATCTCATTCAAAGTTCGTTCTCTGGAAGAATATTATTTTTGGGTTAAAGACTGCTATGTGGAAGCACTACATTGGAATAATTGCTGCATTTTATTGGAATTTTGGAACTAGAGCAAAATGTTTAATACTGAAATTTTCAATATTGTTTATAATTTGCTAGTGCTGGGGTTATGCTGTTGGAATGAAGACACCTGATTAAAGAGCCCTTTGTTTATTTGTTGTGCATTTGAGTTGTAACTTTTAACACTAATTTATTTTTCATTGGTTGTTAGAGTTTAAACCAATTACAAAGGAAATATGCAAGCTGCCATCGTTCTTCTCCTCAGTCCTTTTTAAGAAGATTGATGTTGACAGCACTGGCGTCATAACCAGGTACATGTTTTTGTCTTTTTGAGTATCAAGATGATTCATTTACTTTCTGGATACACATCCCAAATCGGAAGTCCCAAATTCAAAGTGCAATCCAAAATCCATCATTTTAAAATTTAGATCTGAGATTCAGTCCATAATCCTACAATTCAAAACAAAAATCTCAAAAAATTGCATTTTGGTTCTGATTTCTATTTTTCCCAAACTATGCCCACCTGAATCACCTTCGTAGTGTGTTATATTTGAAATGAACATTTAAGAGGCAGAAAGAAAACCCATGAAATGAAACCAAATGTATCAGAGTCACGTGCAATGTGCCTGAGGCATTTGTTAATTGATGTGAAATATTTCTGAGCACTTGAGGAGTGAGTTAAATGCAATTTGCTTCACATGGCTGCAGGGATGCCTTTGTTGAATATTGGATACACGGCAACATGTTGACAAAAGATATAGCAACTCAAATGTACACAATCTTGAAGCAGCCAGACCTTAGATACCTCGTGCAGGTACTTTCTCTAGTTCCTGTTGATGTTTAAAATTTCTTCTGATTCATTTGCACTGTATTTTCTGTGTCGTGATTCAGAAGATAAAATGATTTTGGTTTGATTATAATTCTGTGCGCACAAATCTTTCATCCTCTTCTTTTGAAATTAAATGATGGGGATTCATATAGCTGTCCCCAACTTATTTGGGACTTAGGTGTAGTTGTTTGGAAAATAAATTGTCCTCTTTTTTCCAATGAATTCTATCAACTGGATTGCAGGATGACTTCAAACCCATTCTTCGGGAACTTTTGGCAACACATCCAGGGTTGGAGTTCTTACAGAGCACACCTGAATTTCAAGAGCGTTATGGTACCTTCTCAGTCTCACATGCTGCATTGATTCACTGCACTCATAATCTGCAGATAGACTTTTTTGGGCTACAGAATGTTAACGTCTTCAAATGTTTATAACTATTGTTAGAAGTTCTCAATAGAGATTCCGATCAACTCCCCCCCCCCCCAAATAAAAATAAAAATAGGGAAGAAAAATGGGCTGGTGCATAATTAATTAATTCTTGAGGTTGGGATTGGGAACTGGATCAGTGGAACTTGAATTGAGTGAATGTGTACTCACGCTTACTGGATGTAAAGAAGGTGATGAAGGACATACGGGTTCCCTTATTTTTTTATTTAATAAAATTTTATGAAGGTAGTGTATGGTCCATCTTACATGCATCTAGACTATTTCACTGGTAGGAACTACCTCTCACCCGCATAAGAACCTGGTAACTTTGTCTACCAAGCTTGAGTAAGTAGGAAGATTCAACTAGTGTTTTTTTGCCTCAACTGAGATTTTTTGCATGGTCTTCTATGATATTGGAGAACAAGGGGTGGGTATTGGTTACCAGCCTCCAGCACTGATAAATAAACTGTTTTTGACAGATCCATTTGTATTCTTTTGTTTCCTAACTGTTTCATTGTGTGTAACCCCCCCCCCCCCCAAATAAAAATAAAAATAGGGAAGAAAAATGGGCTGGTGCATAATTAATTAATTCTTGAGGTTGGGATTGGGAACTGGATCAGTGGAACTTGAATTGAGTGAATGTGTACTCACGCTTACTGGATGTAAAGAAGGTGATGAAGGACATACGGGTTCCCTTATTTTTTTATTTAATAAAATTTTATGAAGGTAGTGTATGGTCCATCTTACATGCATCTAGACTATTTCACTGGTAGGAACTACCTCTCACCCGCATAAGAACCTGGTAACTTTGTCTACCAAGCTTGAGTAAGTAGGAAGATTCAACTAGTGTTTTTTTGCCTCAACTGAGATTTTTTGCATGGTCTTCTATGATATTGGAGAACAAGGGGTGGGTATTGGTTACCAGCCTCCAGCACTGATAAATAAACTGTTTTTGACAGATCCATTTGTATTCTTTTGTTTCCTAACTGTTTCATTGTGTGTTCTATATTGTTTCTGTTGCGTCCATCTTTTATGTCATCTGATGCTTACATCATAAATGAACATTTGAGACGGGTAGCAATTACAACATGTTTGACTTGCTTGTACTTGAAAAGCTGTTTCTTGTCAAAGACCTTTTAGGAAGATCTTTACGGGAATTCCTTTTCTATATAAGTATTCTACGACATCCCCAGTTAATGTTTTTATTGAAGTCCTTGGGGATTTTCATTACTTTCTCCCATCAAAGGAATCATCTTCCAATTAAATTTAGCCAACTTCTTTTGCCTTCACTTTTCTGTCTTTTTTTATTTTTAGGACAAGTCTGCCTTCATTTTTCTTTCTGGCAGCAGACTATTTTCTTGACAGCTTATTTTGTTGCATTTGCCAGCTGAAACTGTAGTATACAGAATATTTTATTACGTGAATCGATCGGGTAATGGCCGTCTTACCCTCAAGGAGCTGAGACGTTCTGACCTTATTGCTGCAATGCAACATGCGGATGAAGAAGATGACATTAACAAGGTCCTAAGGTAATCCTTGCTTATAATATGGACATGAAATAATTGCAAAATTTATTTGTGAGAAGTTTAAGAGACTCAGTTCTTTTACATCATTTGATATCATTTATTCAATATAGTTTCACCATGTAATTATTCAAATGTCTTTTCGGTTTAGTTTAATTACAAGCATGTTTATGAGACACTGATTGTAGGAAACCATACTCCATAGGATGTGTCAAAAACAGATACACGGAAAAAGGCATTATATGCCACTAAAATTGCAAAATTCTTTTTGCCACCCAAGTCTTGGTCTAGTGTTAAGAGTGTAGTTCGCAATGTGTGGGTTAAGAGTGCACTTCACGGGTTCGGATCATTCCATAGATAAAAGTCTGGCATTTAATTGTGGAAGGTAGAGGCACGGGCTCATTATCCGTCAAGTTTCGAACCATGCACCAGTAATACATGGGAATTTGTCGGTTATTAAAAAAATCAAACAATAGTTTGAAAACTGGGTGCTAGAAAACTGCATAAACTATGTTTTTGTAGATTTCTTTAAAATATTGGATTTTTGCGGCAGATATTAAGTACATTCATATTTCTTCTTGAGTTTGATACACACTTAATCTAGCTTGACATCTTCTCTATTAAGTTCTTGAGCACTTTATTTTTGCTACAGGTACTTCTCGTATGAACATTTTTACGTGATATATTGCAAGTTTTGGGAGCTTGATACCGATCATGATTTTCTCATTGATAAAGAGAACCTCATTCGATATGGCAATCACGCCCTTACTTACAGGATTGTTGATAGAATATTTTCTCAGGTCTGGGTCTTTCATGTACTGTTTGTTGTTTGCAGTTTTATCTTACCTGTTTTGAGTTTATAACTCTTGTATTCTTAAGAATGCTTGCTTGCTCATCACTTCATAAGTAGTTCTATGCTTTAATTTGCTATCAGGTTCCAAGGAAGTTCACCAG
This sequence comes from Solanum tuberosum, assembly GCF_000226075.1. Lineage (NCBI taxonomy): Eukaryota > Viridiplantae > Streptophyta > Magnoliopsida > Solanales > Solanaceae > Solanum > Solanum tuberosum. Next base: position 413,338 of record NW_006239277.1, on the reverse strand, counting down.
TAAAGTTGAAGGGAAGATGGGCTATGAAGATTTTGTTTATTTTATATTGTCAGAGGAGGATAAATCATCAGAGCCTAGTCTTGAATACTGGTCAGTTTCGAATTGACATTCAACTTTCTTGCAATCTTTGCACTTTTAGTGTGACTCAAGAGTTTGGTTTCTGCTGAGTGGAGATTATGTTACTGAGGAAATTTCCTTGTGGAAAACCAATTTGTCATAATCACCCTTCCCAATAAATATTAGTGACTGATGTTGATTGTGGATTCACTTCTGTATTGTGCTTTCTAATTTATTGATTATGGAAGAGAAGAGATGATGGTGGAATGTTTCGTAAAAAAGATATTTCTCTGGAATATACAATTGTCCATCATTTGGTTTTCGGAAATACCTGAAGGCATTTGATAATGGATGCATTTAATAATAGTTCCTAACCATAGTATGTTTGAGTAACTTAGATATCATGATTCATAAGAGTTCCTTGCAAAAATGCCTACTAATGGGTGCTATTATTTGCTTATTTAGATTCTGAGATGCGTGGAATAATCCTTATAGGGTGCAAGATTGGTTTATGATTGAAGCACCTTTGGAACCGAATTGTTATAAGCTTGCAGATGACAATCCAAGCAATTTTTAGTACTCCATCCATCCCAATTTATGAGGCATACGTTCCCTTTCTCGTCCCTTTAAAAAAGAATGTCATACTTATTCTGAAGCAATTTAACTTTGAAATTTTCATTTTACCCTTTATGAGATTATTTTTAGCCACACAAATGTCTAATTTTTGTTTTAGATCACAAGTTTCAAAAGTTTTTCTTTCTAATACGTCGTGCTCAGTTAAACACCACTACATAAATTGAGATGGAGGGAGTATCTTAACCACCCACCACCTCCACCCCACACACAAAAAAAAAGAGGAATGTCATAGAAAATACTAGTGGGTATATAATTGAGACATGAAACGAAGTTGTTAATCAAAATATTTGCTGTATATGGAATTTATAATGTATAAAAAAACAGTTAATTTCCTTATGATGGAATTTTTGTTACTTTCCAGTTCATTAATGTATACACTATCAAATAAATTAACTACTTTTTATTTCTTTCGTTCTCAAAGAATAGGTTACTCCCTTCTTCCCATTTTATGTGACACTGTTTGATTGGGATAGAGTTGAGAAATTAACAAGGACTTTTGACATGTATGCCAAATAGATGTTAAGTACAAAATTGTCTTTTTAAATGAGCGGGCACGAGCGATCGCAGCAAGTAATGTCATTAAGGGTAAATTGAAAGTTTAAAGTTAAATTGCTTCCGAAGATAGGAACTAAGAAGGTGCCATTTTTTGGGACACACTAAGGGGGAGTGGTTAATTTTTTGTTTGATTGTATGTTCATTAATTATCCGTAAAGCATCACACAACTTTTGAAGCAGATGATTTGATAACCAAGTAGGATTTTCTATATTTAATTACACTAAAAGCATTGTTGCAACTCTCTTGTTTGTTCACTGTTGAGTGTTGGTGAAGCATTATGACTTGTTTGAATGCACTTAGTTAAATTGCTGGTTCTGTGCTGCTGATCTTGGGTATTTCCTTGTATACTTGTTGCAACCATCAGGCAAAAGCTCGTTGATGTGCGTTAGACCGAGTAGAGTTGTTACAGATTGGTCAATTCACTTCAGAAAAGTAGTTTTTGGGAAGTGTATTGTAATGTACGCACACATGCCCTGTTGACACTGCTTCTGTTTGTTTGTTATTTTCTTTCTTGATCAGGTTCAAATGCATAGATATGGATGGAAATGGGGTTATAACTAGGAATGAGATGCAATTCTTTTATGAGGAGCAGTTGCATAGAATGGAATGCATGGCCCAAGAGCCAGTGCTTTTTGAGGATATTTTGTGTCAAATAGTTGACATGGTCAGTCCAGAGGTAATTTTGGAACTTTTCACATTTCCCATCCTTTCTTATCTTGTGTCCTTTCCATGTTGTAATTCTTGCTCCATAATCATCTGATCTCTATGAATACTTGCAATGATTGGACATTTTTCATGCCAAGTTAAATTTTGTGAGTAAGATTTGTCTATATAATCCCTTTGGATGTGGTGAAAGGTTGTTTTAATTGTATTTAGATTTGTGTTTTCATTAATGTTTGTTGGTATTAAGTCTCTGTCTTATTGATACACCCACTTTTTTTTCTGGGTGTTTGGCTGTTTGCTAGATGGTTTTTTAAATTTGTTTAGAGGTTGTGTGTTAAATACTTTTTTTACAGTGGGTATGTTGTTTGTTGTATATTAATACTAAATGTAGAGAATCTCAAATTCTCTAGTACTATCCTAAATGGTTTTAAAAGACAAATTAATTGAGTATTGAAATGAAATGAGGCCCAGATGGACCATAATGAATTTTGAGGATTCATATAGCCAACTTCGACTATTCTGAAATTGAGGTGTAGTTGTTGTTGCTATTGTTGCCTTGAGATGTATGTTATGACTACTTGAACTTGTTAGATTGTTTGACAAGGTGTACTATATGTTAGAAAAAAACATGTAGTTTTAATTTGTATCATCTGCTCTTTTTTCCAAGTACAATAACAGATATTATTCAAGTTTCTTTGTTGCAGAATGAAAGCTACTTTACATTACGTGATTTGAAGGGAAGCAGGCTCTCCGGTAGTGTTTTTAACATACTTTTTAACCTCAATAAGTTCATGGCCTTTGAAACCCGCGACCCCTTCCTTATTCGTCAGGTAATTGAAAGGATAATATATAGTTTATAATGTAGTTCTGGTGTTGCTTGGCATTACCAATGGTTGACATGAGTTTCTTTTTGTTTCCAGGAGCGTGAGAACCCAAATCTGACTGAATGGGATCGCTTTGCACACAGGGAATATATTAGGCTCTCAATGGAGGAAGATGCAGAGGATGCCTCCAATGGAAGTGCAGATGTCTGGGATGAATCACTCGAGGCTCCCTTCTGAGTTCTAGTCTGTGAGATAGAATGGTATGGAGAATGCAGTTACTTAGAATAACCTAAGGCTGCATCTACATACATTGATAGTTCTGCCGCCCATTATTTCTTCTCATGCCATGTCTCCATCTCCGATGATGCTGTAAAACATTTTGTTCACTGTTGATGCATATTACTTTTTCTGGAAGAAAGTCTAATACTCGACTAGATTCAACTTCTCTCTGAAAATAGCTAGTGAGAGTTTCTTGACATTTACACAACCGTAGCTGTAAAATGCACGTTTGTGGAGTTGCATATAATGTTAAAGCATGCTGTTATAGTAGAAAAATAGATGCTTTTGCTAAATTACCTGAATATAGGAGAAAAATACATACCCATGACCGATCATCAGTTTCAAATGCTGTCAATTACTGAAAAATTCATGAAGCAGAATGTATTGTCATTTGTCACCCAAGTTAATGTGAATCCACTTTTATAAGAGAGGTTTTAGGTGGCTCAGGATAGTATCCACATTTTCTTGATTTTTCAGTCGACACAAAGTACATCTATTGTTCATGCCACATTCGGGATGCAGTTAGTTTATGTGACATGTAGAAATTTTTATGACTTGGCCTCTTCCTGCTTGTAGATATATTACCACTTCTTATTTGATATGTTAGTTGTAGTTGGAAATGGCCAAGGTAGACATGATGTAATATTGTTTTCTCCATTTGTCAAGCAGCCTGACCTTATGCTGTTCTTAAAAGCTCTGTTCTTTCTCCAGCCAGGTGTGCCTATATCAAATCTTGTTTCAAGCTGGCTATTGAGTTGCAAAGAGTTAATTTGCACGGAACAGTCAAGTGGGACAAGCTTATCCGTGTGTGTCACCAAGATGTTTTTATGAGATAGCCGAGGAGGAAATGTTTGTTTGATCTCTGCATAGAGCATGCTCTCATGAAGTATAAGGGCATGCTAGTGTTGGAAGCTTCTGACTTGAAATATCAAGGGCTTTGCAAGTGCGCCGATTGGTGATAGATGATTAATGAAAAACTAGATTCCAATAGTTCATAACTTCTCTCCGCGCTTGTTCCCTCTTTAGCTGTACGAAGTCCATATTCTTATTTATTTGTTCTAGTGCCGATTTTTGGTGGTTGCAAATACAGTTTTTCTTGAAGAGGTTTAGTATGGCTAGTCCCACAGTCCATGTGATCAGCTTTTAGCTCCTTTTATTATTCTTTTGTGCATTAGACTCTTCTTTTAGTGGCATGTGAATCATGGTAGTTCTGTATTGACTGTGTAATGATATGGCTTCTCTATGTTTCTCTGCCTTTCTAATCTGATGTTAGAGGATGGATAATACATTTACTTGACTGATGGTATTTGATCAGTTAACAGGCCATCAACACATCTGCATCAAGATTCACTCAGGATTAAACAAACAAAGCATATTCATGTATTACTGTAGTAAAACCAGAAACAATTTATCTACCGTACAAAGGTAGGGGTAAGGTTTGCGTAGATTCTAGCCTCTTCAGACTTCACTTGTGAGATGTTGTTTTACTATAGTAAAACTGCATTGGCATCGTAAGGAGGCTGAAGTATCAAGAGATCCAAGTTTAAACTTTGAATTATAATGAGAATATCCCATACAAAGAAGAGAGGAGAGATTATGTTTTGAAGCTTGCAAATTAAGGTTAAGGTTGAGCTTTATCACATGTCGAGGAAAACTGGATGGTTAAATTTGGCTAACATATCAATTAGCCAAATAACATAGAAGAAAATGTCATAGCATAACCAATAACTAATATTCCCACTGTTCTAAATTTATGTAACATAGTTCATTGAAGCACTAAGTTATCTAAAAAGCATTTTAAAATTTGCAATCTAAAATGTGTGTGATATTTGTGGGATAATAAATTATCTCGTAAAAGTAAACTAAGAGTTTTAGTTAATTTATTTGTAAATATGGAAAGACAATATTAACAAACTAAAAAATAGTGTATTGAGGTAAACAAGATTTTAATTAAATATAGATAAGATTCAAAAAACATATTAGTAGTAAACAGCTGACTAATCATCATCTTATTGATCCATATGTCAAGTTAATGTCAATATAATTAGTCGAATTATTAGTGTATTGAGACAAAAAAGGTTTGTAATTAAATATAGATAAGATATACAAAACATATTAATAGTAAGCAGCTGACTAATCATCTTATTGGTCCGTATGTCAAGTTACTGTGTCATTATAATTAGTCGAGTTACTCGCATGCTTAGCGGACTTAGTTGATTGACTCTGGAAACGGAGACGTCACAAAACCCAAAAAAAATCCACGCAACATCTGTTACTTACTCTTTAGTCAAACAAAGAAAGACAAAAATAAGCAGCACAAACTCCCCTCTTTTTTCAAAAAACCCTACTTCGCCGACGCTATCTTGTCGGAGACGGAGACAGTTACTGGCCGGCGGCTGTGTTAAACAATATGAAAGTCGTTGCTTTAGTCAGTGGCGGCAAGGACAGTTGCTATGCCATGATGAAATGCATTCAATATGGTCACGAGGTTCTCAATTTTTGTCTCTTTGCCTAAGTGTTTGATGATTTTGTCGCTTGTTATTGTGCTCTTATTCTGGCAATTTTCAGATTGTTGCGTTGGCTAATTTGATTCCCGCTGATGATGCAACCGATGAGCTTGATAGCTACATGTATCAAACAGTGAGTTTTTTTTTCTCTTTAAATGCTGAAAAAGCATATGGTGACACTTTTGTAAGCAGGAGCGGAGCTAGCCTTTGGTTATGAGTTCGGCCAAAGCTAGTAACTTTGGTTCAAACCTTGAATTTATATTAAAATTTTCATTGAAAATGTACAAATTATTACTCCCACTTTCAGTTTGTTTGTCTTAATTTCCTCCATTTAAAAAAGTATATCTCTTTCCTTTTATTTGGGCAACTCTTTAATTCTAACTTTGCCTGCAGCATGTTTTAAGACCACAAGGTTAAAGAGTGTTTTGGTACATTCTACCCGTCTTTTGCTTAAAACCACAAGATTCTAAAGTCTATTTACTTTCTTAAACTTTATGCACAAATTAAAACGGAGGGAGTAATTTAGAACCTTGTAACTTAAGGATTAGAATCCTGAACGCATAAACTTCAAATTTTGTCTCTGCCTCTGCTTTTTAAGTCCCAACATACGAATTCCCTATATGCATAACATTCAGAGGGTCTGTCATAGTTGGATTATTTTATTGAAGAGGTGTTGAATTAGAGAAGTTCATTATATATGTATGTGAAAATGGAACTAATGCTTAAGGGAACATTCTTCTTGCAAAACTCAATCTGATTGAAGCTTATCAAATGAAAAAAAATGATCTTTTGGTTAGTTATAAGCTGCTTTTTTATCTTCCATGATAATGGTGGTGTCTATGCTGTCTTGCGCACCTTGAGGTTGTAAGCTGCATCAGAAACTTTCTATAATGTATCTGCTGGAAAATGTCTTTATGTATTTTTCTCCTAAGACAGTTGTGACTTGTGAGAAAATCAATGTTATGATTGTTGGGCTTGTAAGGCGACGACATCCACAGAGAGAATGTTGTAGAAGTTCCAATATTAAGATGGATGTGCAGTCATACATGCTTGATAAGAAATAAATGATCACATTCAATAGAGGGTAAAAGTTGTATATCTGGAGGATAAAATGAGAGAATGTCCCCTTAATGGGTTGTCAATTGGCAGCAATAGATGAGATTGAATCAATCAGAAGGTTCACCCCTCACCCGGGTGGATTGGGGAGTTGAGACTTCCTTGCTCTTTTTCTTTGAGAAAGTTAACATTTTATAGACAACAATACACCAATGGTTTATTTCAGTAGTAATTACATCAGGAGTATACAGTAAGCAAAACCAAAAGATCTATCATATATACCCCTCCTAAACTATCTAAAAAGTGAGTAATAGCCTCCACCTCTTTGGGAAGGACATGGTTACACAAAAAATAGAGGGTTATAAGGCAGTTCAACTTCAAACTCTTGAAAGGGATGCTCTTGTTTTCGAAGCTACTCTGGTTCCTTTCCTTCTAAATTGTCCACCAGATGCAAGCAAGGACAATCTTTCATCTTTCCTTGTGACCTGATGTATTCCTTTCTCTATTCCAGCATGATTTTCTGGGGTGTGTCTTGGCATGGACCAACTGATTCCCCTCAAATTCAAAAAGTCCTGCCATAGTTTCTCTGTCACTCTGCAATGGAGGAAGAGATGTTTTGTTGTCTCTGTTTCTCTTTCACAAAAAAAGCACCTGGAGCAGAACTGTCTTCCCCTTTTCATTTGATTGTACGGAGTTAGTACTGCTTCCCTAGCTACCAACTAGGTGAAACAAGCCACCTTGTGAGGTACATTAATTTTCGATATCATCTTCCAAGGCCATGGTAGAAGCATTTCAGCTGGCCTGTCAAGATGTCTATAAGCTGATTTTATTGTGAACTTCCCATTGTTGGCCCTCAACCATTGTAAACTATCCTCATTTGTGTCAAGGTTGTTTGCCTACTCTAAGGACTTGTAGAAATCTGCTAATTTGTCTATTTCCCAGTCATTCAACCTTCTCCTAAAAGATAGGTTCCATCCTTGGTTGTCTCCGACTTCTGCTACTGTTGCTTCCTTCTGTTGGTTCAGATTATAAATCTCAGGATGCAACTGTTTCAGGGAGTGTTGTCCAACCCACACATCATTCCAGAAGAATGTCTTCCTTCCATTTCCTATATCAATTTTTGAATTTCCCCATATTTTAGACCATAAATTCCTGATTGTTCTCCATAAACCAACCCCATAAGGGTTTTATCTTCCTCAGTAACCCATAAGTCCTCCATTACAAATCTGGAGATTATAACATCTTTCCACAGACCTTGTTCTACAGAAGCAAACCTTCACAATCACTTCAAGAGGAGACTCTGGTTTTGAACTTTGAGATTTTTTATGCCCATTCCCCCTTCTTTTTTTGTTGTTTAACACCTCATCCCATTTCACCAAGTGATATTTCTTTTCCCCCTCCATTTTCTTGCCATAAAAAGTTTCTCCTAATGGATTCTAACATCTTTAAAACACTCCCTGACATAGGGAATACTGATATCATGTAGGTTGGCATAGCATCAAGCACACTATTAATTAGTGTCAATCTTCCACCCAAGGATAGGTATTGGCTTCTCCAATTTACCGGCATTTTTTCACACTTCTCCACCACTGTATTCCATATATTCTTTGGTTTACTGTTTTCTCCTAGAGGCATCCCTAGGTAAGTGGTAGGCATTTCTCCCACTTTACCTCTAAGAGGCCAGCTAGTCTGTTGATTTCTGGGACTTCATTCACGGGGTAGACAATTTTTTTTCCCCAGTTTATATGTATTCCTGAGACAGCTTCAAACAATATAAATATGATCCTTAGATGCTTTAGTTGTTCTTCCTCTGCACCATAGAACACTAGGGTGTCATCATCATACTGCAAATGGGAGATAGATAAGCCCCTGGTGTCACTATCATTCATCAAGAACCCTCTGATCATGTTATTTGATTGTGCTGTTTTCAACATGCCACTTAGTCCTCCCATAGCTAGGATAAAAAGGAAGGGGGAGAGGGGATCCCCTTGCCTTAATCTTCTTTCTGAGGGAAAGAAACCAGAGGGGAATCATTTAATAAAACTGAGAATTTGACTGTTCTCTCACAGTACTTCAGCCAATTTATCCACCTATTTTTAAAACCCATCCTATCCAGTGTGTACCACATAAAGTCCCAGTTGAGGTGATCATAGGCCTTTTCTATGTCCAACTTACATAGAATTCCAGGAACTTTAGTTATTTTCCTCACATCTACACATTCATTGGCTATAATATGACATCCATGATATGCCTACCCTTAATGAATGCCAATTGATGCGTATCCACCAGCTTTGACATCACTTTCTTGAGACTTCCTTGCTCTTAGGCTTGTTGTAAGGCCAATAAGATCAGGAAGAAGGGGATTTGGTTCTTCCTTTTCTTCGAACTGACTCTAAAGTCTAATCATGATTTTGACTCTAGTATGATACCTCCCTCTGTCGCTATAGAAATCGAGAATGGAGGTGACTTTGCTACACTTGCTTATAGTTGGAAATTCCAACTCGAAGGCCCTAGTACTACTGACTTTGTCCATGTCCTATATAAACCTCTAGATGCATTGGGTTATTGATGCCATCATTGATGATTGAAGATTCTAAAAGGAATGAGTGTACACCTAAAGTCACAGAGAGGCAAGTTGTTTCAGAATACAAATATCTCAGAATCAGTGTGGACCTAACTAAAAGCAAAATGCAGGTGAAGTAAATTATCTCTATAGACGATAATAATAGTTGAGTTGGTCAGTGTAACACTTACAGCATGCGTAGTGTTTTTCAGGATTCCTTTTTATCCTGGTTAGACTTGTATGTTTCTGTTGCAGTAGTATGAGACTGACATAGAGAATCCAACATTTGCATAAAAGACAAATTAGTTAGTATTGGAATGATAGAACCTGAATGCCGAGAATTCATATAGCCACACCTGAACTAATTTCAGGTTGAGTTATAGTTAAATGATCCTCTTTCTAGCATCTTGATGTCTCCCATCTACTAGTGGAAATTTCCTTTCTTATTTACAAGAATTCTGATCATAAGTTTTGTTAATAAGAAAGATAAGCGATATTCTCCTCCTCTCCTTAATACCATGTTTTCATTTAAAATGTTCGGTAACTGTATCTGCAGGTTGGGCACCAGATAGTTGTTAGTTATGCTAAATGCATGGGACTCCCATTATTCCGGAGGCGAATTCAAGGATCCACAAGGCAAGCCCTTTTGCAGTCAATTGCCTAAGTTTGAAAATTTTATTACTGGGTGCTTATTAAAGAACTGGAGAGGTGACATTTATTATTTGTTGTTGAAGGATAGAGATGTGAAGTTGTTATATATATATATATATTTAGTGAGAGAGAGAGATAGAGGATGGGAAAATGATGTTTCCATAATACTTCTACCTGAATAATCTCTGTAAAATGTTTGTATTAATGTAATTGTTAACTTGCATATGCCAAAGATAAAGAAGTAGCTTCATGCCTACAGCACAATTTTTTTATTTATAATGTTCTATTTATAACTTTTCTAGTTGGATTTCGCAGGCATCATGACCTAAGCTACAGTATGACTCCGGGTGATGAAGTTGAAGATATGTTTATATTGTTGAAAGAAGTAAAAAGACAGATACCCTCTGTTACAGCAGTTTCTTCTGGTGCAATTGCATCTGACTACCAGAGATTACGAGTGGAAAGTGTATGTTCAAGGTTAGGGCTCGTTTCATTGGCGTACCTATGGAAGCAAGATCAATCTTTTCTTCTGCAGGAAATGGTAAATTTGTGTTAGAAATAGAGAAAACATTAATTGCTATTATAACTTTATTCTAAAGTTTTCTTCTTTTCTTTTGTCCCTCCACTCCCATGGCAGATAAGAAATGGAATTATTGCAATAGCAGTGAAGGTAGGAATCTGTGAGGTCTTTTTATTTGAGATTTCACATGTAAACATTATACATGTGGGATTCGTGATTTGGTCACTCTATATGAAATCAATTGATGACGTGAGAACCCCTCAAAACACTAAACCCTATACTTCTGAATCTTTTCAGGTTGCTGCTATTGGACTGAACCCCTCAAAACACTTGGGAAAAGAGATAGCATACCTGGAGCCCCATCTCCACAAGCTAAAAGAGTATGATATGGTTAGCAAAATTTTTGGCTTTGTTTTACTTCACTTTTTTCGCATTTTTATGTCTCTTTTTGGCAGGTTATATGGAATAAATGTCTGTGGTGAAGGTGGAGAATATGAAACATTAACGCTTGATTGCCCTCTATTTAAGGCAAGTGTTCCATCTTTCTCTCCTTTCGGATGGTCTGCATAGAGAATATATGGTTGTACTATGTGGTCTCAAAAAGAAAGATAGCTTAACTACTACTTCTGTGATAAAGTATTACCAAGCACCTTTGGAGAATATTTATCAATCTGATCGATGATTTTTGTTTATGTTGCATTTTCAAAAAATGCATTTATTTTTGCATTTTTTGTTGGGATTTTAATTATTTTCTAAATTTTGGTGGGAAAAATTTGAGTGTAGTCCTCTAAATGGATTTAGTAAAGCTCATTGTGACCTTCAAAAGTCAAATGAAGCAAAAAGATGCGAGACATGGAATGAAATTTGGTGCTTTAAAATTACGTACGTCTTCTTTCTTTATCATGTTTAATTTTTCAACTCTCCCAGCTTTCTGATTGAAAGCTAAAATTGACATTCAAAGTCAACTGAAGCAAAAATGATGTGACGTTGAGTATGAATTTAGTGCTTAAAAGTTACATCCCTCTTTTTCTATCACTCGTCTAATGTTTCAACTCTCCCAGAATGCTCGAATTGTGCTGGATGAATTTCAAATCGTCTTGCATTCTCCAGATACCATAGCCCCTGTTGGCATCCTCCACCCCCTGGCATTCCATCTGGAAAATAAGGTAGAGTCAATATCTTCAAATGGTATTGACGAAGCCAGCAATTTGGATACAGTATTTGAAGTGGAAGGAGATGTCCAACAAGAAGGTGAAGCTGCTAGTGAATTTGTTGCTATAAGGTCTGAGCGGTCAGGTGTTACTAAACAGGAGCTCAAAGTTTCTAAAACAATGAAGGATAATGTCTTTTCTATTTCTTGCTGGCTCCAAGACTCCAGTAAAAATTCATCAGGTAAAACATTGAAGTTACTGTAGAAGGTTAATGTTATAAGTGGAATCATATTGGATATACTGCTATTTGTTAAATTTTCTCTATGATCTCGTTCCTCTTTCGTGTCTCTTTTGGATCTCTCTTGTTTTCAATGCTTTTAGCCTTGTTATTGCCAGATCTGCAGGAGGATCTGGAGGTTATTCTAATGAGAATTGAAGCTCTGCTCATGGAAAATGGTTCCTCTTGGGAAAATGTACTGTATATCCATCTTTATATTGCTGATATGGATGAGTTTGCCGTAGCAAATGAGACCTATGTCAGATTTATTACTCAAGAGAAGTGTCGTTATGGTGTACCATCACGGTCCACCATTGAGCTCCCTCTATTGCTAGTTGGTTTAGGGAGGGCATATATTGAAGTTTTAGTGGCAAATGATCCTACTAAAAAGGTCTTGCATGTACAAAGTATTTCTTGCTGGGCTCCTAGCTGTATTGGTCCATACAGTCAGGTACTGATCTTCTTAAATAGTGAACCATTCATATTGTTCTGGGACCAGCACGATTATCGTTTTCAATCTGTCTTTCTTTTGATTTGAATATGAAGCATATAATTAACTAGATATTTCTATCTTCTGTTACTATCAGGAGAATAATCATCTTGAAAATTTGCTTCTCATTTATTTACCAAATCATTATGTTGCAGGCAACTTTGCACAATGAGATACTACACATGGCAGGACAGCTGGGGCTTGACCCAGCAACTATGTTGCTCTGTGAAGGAGGTCCTGTTGCGGAACTTGAACAGGCACTGGAAAACAGTGAAGCAGTTGCTAGAAGCTTTAATTGTTCAATATCTACGTCAGCCATGGTTTTTGTGATATATTGTTCAGAATCTGTAGAAAAATCAGAAAGAATTATTGTCCAAAAGAAAACAGAAACACTTCTTAAGCAAATGAAGTCGAACCATGCTGATGGCACAAAGAAGTCCAAAGTCCTAGATCCAATTTTCCTATATGTTCTTGTTCCTGATCTGCCGAAAAGGTAATTTGTGTCAGCGGTGCTCCATTGACCACAGTATAAATGACACTCTAATATTTGTTCCTCCAAGAACTGTTATGTGAATAGTTAGCTGTAGTTTAATCGGATATCTGCTATCGTCATTTTAATTCCCTTTGTATTTGTGTTTCTTGTTATGCCATATGTTGTCTATCTCCAGTCAGTATGACATGAGAATAAAATGGGCCTATTATTTATCTGTCTTTCTCGTAAAATAAATTAATTGAGTGCACTTCCTCTATGTAGAGCTCTGGTTGAGGTAAAGCCTATGTTTTACACGGGAGAGTATTTGTCGGGTCCAAGTGACTTAACCAAGCAATCACAATCCACAGAACAAGATTATTGCGGGCATGACATTAGCCTTCAGAAATGTGTTGCTTACGGCAAAATATGCACAGTAATTCTTTCAGTTACTGAAGGGCTTGCAGCAAAAATTTGCTCCCTCGCTAGTGTTGCATGTCCTGCCAATGTTATGTCCAAAGGTCTTGTTGAAAAGGAACAAGTCATATTGATCGCAAGATTTTGCATTTCTCGTCTCGATAAAGTCCTTTCGGAGAATAATTTCTCTTGGGACGACATAATGGTTAGTTTCTTTTTCCTGGCCCAACTATTTTATTTCACAAATTTTCCTGGAGTGATATCCCACTTCTCCTTATAAATCTGTGCAAGGTTTCCTTGATTAAATAGCTAAATATATTACTTTCACTTTAAAAAAAGAGAGACTAAGGAGTCTTTTCTTGACCTTATTATGCAATATGGATAGAATTGTTTGTAGTTGATGAACTAGATAAGTGAAATTGGAGTGGCTGCGGCGGAGTATATCTTTTTTTTTTTCAGGGTTAGGAGGTTGAAGAGTAATATCCGGGAAGATCTTCAATAGCTAGTCACTCTTTGCATTAGACATGTTATTGAAAATATGGGGAAGTTCTCTGTAGATGCCTACACGGATTTTTTTCGAAAAGAGATTATGCGTTGAGCACATTATAGCTATTACTATGAGTAATTAGCTGTCTAAGCTGAAGGTGCTGAAAGGATGAGAACGTGGTAGAAAAAAGTAAACAGTGGAAAAATAACTCTCTTTTCCTTCCAATCCATTGAAATAAAACTGTTTGAAAGGCTTGGTTACTTCTCAGTAGGGGTGGTAGAATGGGTAATTTATATGGGTATCCACTCATATTTACCCATTTTAAATGGGTTGGGTACCCAACACATTTAAAATATGAGTCGATTCGAGTAATTTATCCATTTTTGTTTAACTCGTTTTCGATAGACTCATATTCGACTTAACTCGCTTGTTTGCCACTCCTACTTCTCAGTAATGGTAGGGAGGAATTGACAAAGATTGAGCCACTAAAGCTGGGGATTTTTCTCTTATAGTCTGCACTTTAAAAGCCCTCATTTTCTTGCTTTGCTAATCTTTTTCCTAGATGAAGTATTCTAGTCCTCTTAACACCTTCTCTCCTTTTTTGCAGAATTTCCGGCTCTACTTTGCGAGCAATCTTAATTTCTCTCATGGAACATTGTCTGAAATCTTCTCTGATGTGTTCAATGAACTTGTTCAGATGAGTCGGAGAAATAAAGTAGACGCTGAGCCTATTTTAAATATAGTTCCTGTCTTGGGTGCCGGGCGTTCTTTATCGACCTTGGATGATATATTCACATGTGAACTCATTGCTAGCAAATGTTAGTTCTCATTTAAATTGGGGAATGATATATTATATGTTTCAATTCAGAAAAAGAGAGTTTTGAACTTGACAAAATTCTTATTATGTTTTTGCCATACCCAATTGTTACAATTTACACTTAACTTCACACGAAATGAATATATGAGTGTTTCAACTCGAATTGAAGAGATGGTGACTTTTGACTGTTCCTTGATGGGAAGATTTCAGACTTGGAAGAAATGTTCTAATTGCTTTCAGTTCTAGTGCTCAATTTTTTAAGTCATTTGGTTTGAAGGAAAATTTTTACGCCAAGCGTTTGCTGATGGAGTTGAATGGAAAAACCTTAGCCCCGCAGTCGGTGATTTATGAAAATGTGTATTTAATTAACTATAGTTTAATGATAGGAGCGTATGTGCAGACATGTATCATGTATTTACTGGATTGGTATAAACACTTTGTGCAGGTAAGGTTTTATCGAGTTGAATTATGCATCTGCTGCAAGTAGAAGCTAGGTGGTGTAGTGGCTCCTTTTTAAATTGGTTTTAGTACTTTGAAGTAGGAGTGTTCATGGTTTGGTTAAAAGTTGATCCAACCAATTAAATACAAATACATCACGGTTTGGCTGGGCTGGCCTCCGATATCATATTGAATAAGAGAGATAAGAGTTGAAGCTTGTTTGTACTTAGTAGTAATTTTGATTATTTCTTGTGTCCATGGTTTAATGTATTTATATTCAAAACAATGAACAAAGTAATATAGTCATACAAAGTACTACAATCTTAAGTCTATCCAACTTCAATCTAGACGCTTTGTAGGATTTTAGAATTACGGGTGCACCATAGGTAAAGGATTTTTGAACAAAAAGCGTAACGGAAATGATTTAAAATTTTGAAATTCTCTTCGAATTCCAAATCAACATGTTAGTATAAATACATTCCTAGAAATTCATTAAAATTGTTATATCTAAATTTAACACTCTACTCTTTTACGCTAGCATGAATCCAAAATTTCAATGGAGATATCGGACACGTAAAATAAATAAAGATATCGAACAGTTAAAAAGAAAAATAAAATAATATATATTGAGTAATATCAAATTATTTGGGGTAGAGTACATGTCCTGAATTTGGGGTTGCAGTGTTGTGTTTGTCATAGGGCATACAAAAGCTTTCTCTTTTCTTTTTGAGTGATTTACAAAAATAACTATTATTATGCAATTTAATAATGCTCATAATGCTTATTCTGATTTAAGCTCTAAAGCATGTAAAAGTTAGATGGCATTTCCTTGATGCTATACTTGAAATTGCTTATGCATATATAAAGCTTATTACTATGCAATTTAATGCTCATAATGCTTATCCTGATTTAAAACTTAATGATAATTATTGAACTGAAGTAAATGAACTTAGAATGTTTTTTAAATCATTTTATGATGCTACTAAAAAAAATTCTAAAATGAATTATTCTACTATTACTGAAATTTTAATACATGTATATGAGATTTCATCTTCTTTTTTGTCTAAATATAAAACAAATGGATTATTTACAAATGCTATTGAAGCTATGATTATAAAATTTAAGAAAATATTTTTTTCATATCCCTCAAATTATTTAACTATAATTATTTTCAACCCCTGGATATAAAGAATATGGTGCAAAAGCTTTAGTTGAATGCATTTATCAAAATTTAGATATTCAATCACACAAAACCTGATTTGGTAACATGTCAAAATAGCATCAAATTACTTGCTAAAGAAATGTATGATAAATATTGTTCCTAATACAATGTTGAAAATCCTCAAACTTCTATACCTCGAGTAAGTGCCCATGATAGAATGAAACATAAACTTGATCTTGATTCTTCTAATAAATATGAATTTGTTAAATATCTTGAACATATGGTTCAAATAATATTACAAACGAGGAAGGTATGCCACAACTATTGACCTGGTGGAGGGCTCGTGGAACTCAATTTCCAAAAGTTAGTAGGATGGTGAGGGATGTGCTTGCAATTCAAGGATCATCAGAAGCTTTGGAGGCAGCTTTCAGCGCAGCAAAATTTCAAATTGGAGACCACAAATATTCGTTAGCAGAAGACAGTTTGGAGATAACGGTGTTGTTTAGAGATTGGATAAATGCCGAGCGAAGAAATCAAGAACTTCCAAAGTTAGATAATCAATATGAACTTTTCTTAGATTCAGCCATTGGATGTGATAGTGACGATGGCATGGACTTCTAGATCATCAACAAGCTTTACCAAGACCAGAAGTTGATAACGGTCAATCTTTAGCTAAGTTAAAGAAAAGCTTTTTAGGACTATACAATTATTAGTGTTACATTCGAGGCTTAGTTGAAATAAAATCCTTCTTAGAAGGTGGCTGCATAAATTAGACACTCTACTAATAGTTGTAATTGTAATACAAATTTGAATAAATTGGATTGATTTTTAAATTTTTGTCATTGTTTTATACTTTTATTAGCATTTCTTTTTTGTTTATTGTTTTTTTTTAAATTACAAACTTAATTCATCAACTTCAAATAATATAAATTTAATTAAATAAAAGATTTATCAAACTTAAGTTACTTAAATTACAAGTCATAACTTAACTTAAAAAAATTCAACTCTTAAAAACTTATAACATAAATTTAAAAACATAGAAAAAATAACTTTAATAAAACTTAACTTACAAACTTAGTATAAATTGAAAAAGTTTAGAAAAAGTATCTTTAAAATTGACTTATATTGAAAAACTTAGAAAATAAAATACGATAAACTTAAATCTTAACTTCCTTAAATCCTGGTATGCTTTTTACCGTCATTAATTTATGCTTATATTATTAATTGTTGTTTTTAAGTACATGATTTAAGCTTTGTTGTTTATGTTTTTGCAAAGTTATTGTTATAAGTATTTGTTAGTACAGATTAAATAACAAAAGTTAATTGAGTATTCAGACAAGTTTTCTCTACTAGAATTGTTGAAGGTACAATAAAAAAAATCCCTTACAAATCTCTAATTTCTTCACCAACAACGTCATTCCTTCACATACAAGAATGAGATTTTTTATTTTTTTAAAAATCATCTGAGATTTAATAACTTTGCATGCCCATATTTTTGGTTTTTATATTGTAAGTTATCTATTTTTACTAAATTTTATCAGTGAATATTATGAGTACTTTAAGGATTAAAAGTTGATTGAAGTGTTAGTCAAATTTTTGAGGTTTGTTATTTCAAAACATAGGAAGTTTTCTGGTTAGAATGATTTGTTATCATCGTTGGATATCTCAAAGTTTACTCCCTTTGATGCATGCTTTTTCTCATTGTTTTGTTGTCTCCTTAAAATTGTAATGACTATTTTTCGTTTGGTATGTATATGATCTCATTTGGACAAAGCTTTCGTCCTTCTAAAGTTTTTTCTTTTTTTCCTTCTCATTTGACTCTTCTAAATATTTTTGGTGTGAGTAATGACTATTTTCGGCAAGCTTAATTTGAAGAATATGAAACAAAACCTACCATAAATAAAAGTAATATCTTAAGCTACAAAAGATATGTCTATTAACATAGATTTGTTGTCCTTCATGTCCCAAATCATTGTTGAGCGTTTGAGTTATCTAGGTTAGACTCATTTTTAATCTTTTCATGTTTGAGAATATTTTTTCAACATGAGTCTAGAATCCAACATTTTGATTTACTTGTACTTTTATAATGCAACAATTATACGTACATATTTCTGAAAAAGTCGTAAATTTGCATTGATGAAGTATTTAGAAGGGCCTTCAGAGCCGCAGTTTAATGAAGAATGAATTTCTAAAAGGGTCAACAATATTATTTTGTTGTTGTTTCAAATTTATTTTTCTCCTTCTATAAATTTTGTTAGAGTAACAAAGTAACAGTAACGAAAAGTGGTGAACGTTTGACCTCAGACAAGTAGATTGTCTCTAAAAAAAGTTATTTATGTTGTTTCGGTGTATATTTTTAACGGTCTTAACTTATTTATAACTAATATGGATTATCGAAAACTTTCACATCTTTTTTTTAACAAGGAGTTATTCTAACCATAAAATTATTAAAATCTATATTTTTCATGTACAAAAAAATAGAAAAAGTGATGCTTCATCGCTACATAAAAAAATCACTCAATTTTAACAAGACAATTATATCAGCAAGCATATATTATGATAAATTATGTAAAAGATAAAATTGATTAGATATCAATATATTTTTAATCATTCATTATATATTTATAATTCTTGAGATTTGTGACATGTCAAATCATTTAATTTATGTTGAAATGTTCTTAAAACCTATTAAAATTTACTTTTTTTTTCTTATAACAAACGATTATTGAAAAGGTTGTTCAAATGATGATAAAAATTATTTAATAAATGATTACCAACAAACTATTAAATTTTTTTTTAATAAATAGTAACAATAAATACATAATTTTTTTTTAATATTCTACTTAGGGTATTTTGGTTCTTCCAAGTATGCTATTATTGCTTAATACGGTGCTTCTCAGCCTTCATCAGATTTTATGTATGTATCTCCTTCATCTTTTGTCTGCTCAGTGCTTTTGGTTCTTCGTTTAATCTTGTCTCTTGCTCGAATTGTGGTGCATCTTCGGTATGTTTTCGTATTTGAGCTTCCTTTTCTCGTACTGAATTTGGGGGATTTGTAATTTTGAGGCCTGAAGCCACTGCTTTAGTGGTTTTAGGGTTGAGCCGGCCTTGTATGGAGGTTGATGGTCTTGAAATTTTGACCCGCACTTGCTTCATGGACAAACCTTCAAGGTCAAAACTTTTTGAACTTGAAGCAGGGTTAAATTAAGGTTCAAAACCATCCATTTTTATGGTAATTGGGTGTACTTTGCTGTTTCTTGAGTTCTATAGCTTCATTAACATTGTTAATTGCTTCTGATGTGATAAAATGGCTCAAAATAACCCTGTGATGATGTACTATTTGGCCTCTTAAGTATTGGGTGAAAGTTATTTTTGTGAAGTGTTTTTACTATGTCAATCTAATAATCGAATTGGTGGAGTTGAAATTGGTTTGACTTAAAGTAGCAGTTTTATTCGTTTGCTTGCTTATATGGACTCTTGTTACCTGTCATGATGTGCTATTCGGTCTCTAAATATGGGGTGGAAGTCATAACTTTATTTAGTATTTTTACTATGTCATTCTAATAATTGATTGGTGGAGTTGAAATTCGTCGACTTAAAGTAGCACCTTTATTCGTTTGCGTGCTGACATGGACTCTTGGTGTTTTTTTCTTGTCCCAGTTACCTTTCTTGTGGTGTTTTATTTTCTATTTTTTTGTGAAGTGAAAGCTTATAGATGGTCTTAAAATTAGTTAGTAATAAGAAGCTGAAGAAGGTGAAAAGATTGCTCCTCTCCTGTGTTATTACCAAGGGAAATGTATGATAGTTTGTGAGGTATGTGTGTTATAATTCTTGTCACTGCTTCCTTTTTTGAAACTAGAAAATAATAGTAATACTTGTCTCTGCTTTTCATTCCCTAGCTCTCCCACAATGGTTTTATATCTGAAATTTAAGGGTGTCCTGTTGTGTTCCTCCATCTCATAAATTTCAAAACTATTATGGTTCCATTATCACCCCTCTTGAAGTGGAGAAAGGGATCTAATTAATTCCGTTTAATGTACTTATTAAGCTGTGTTTGAGTGTTTGTTTGACCTCAACAGGATTCAATTAGACAGATGGAATTTGGGTATTGTTTTATCATTTTAGTTTATTTTTATTTTTTCCTTTTCATAGTGTTCTTACTTTGTACCTCTAAATATTTTCCGGATTGCTCTTTTGCGTATATGGAGAATAGCTGTTTGACGAATGTCTCTCTACTTAAAATTTCACTCTGATGCTTTTCAGAATATTTACTATTATGTTTTACAATTTCCTGATTACAACTTGTAGTGCATCACATCTCCATCTCTATCTGGTTTCTGCAACTCTATATTGACACTATTGACGTGTATGAAATGATGCTGATGGCTAATGTTTCTTTTTAGGTTGAACCTTGAAAGAAATGGCTGAAGGTGGAGAAGAGGACTTGCCAAGGGATGCAAAGATTGTCAAAACGTTGCTAAAATCAATGGGTGTTGATGACTACGAGCCTCGAGTTGTGCAACAATTTTTGGAACTGTGGTATCGCTATGTTGTTGATGTACTGACGGATGCTCAAGTCTACTCAGAGCATGCAGGGAAGGCTTCCATTGACTCTGATGACATCAAGCTTGCCATTCAGTCAAAAGTTAATTTCAGCTTCTCACAACCCCCGCCGCGTGAGGTACCAAGTCTTATTAAATCCTTCATTGTTGTGCTGGTATTTCATTCTTCCAAGAATGAACTTATATCTTTATTAGAGACCTTTTAGGTGTATGGTGAAACTGATAACCTTTAGCCCTCTCTTGTCTAAGAAAGATAAGTAAAATGGAGACTCTCTGAATCAAAGAATTATATGATGTAACTAAAAAATTTGTCTTGGAGTTTTATGTTGTTCTCTTGTAACGTGTTTCAGAACTTCGGTTGTCATTTGGCATAATTATATATTTTAGGTTATTACTGAAATTAGTGAAAAGGTATCAAACTAATAGGTCATAGTTTGGGAAGTGACCTATTTCAAAAAGGAAAAAAAGGTCATAGTCTGGGGCTATCATATGTGGTTTATTACCGTGACTTTGAAAAGTTGAACAAGAGGTATTGGTGGTTGAATGCTGGGGTAGTGGTGTAGAAATTTTCAGTCTTATGCAGAACAGAAGATGCTGAAGGTTCTACAGGAAATTTTTTAGGGTGTGAATGGGTTCTGGCAATTGGAGTTCTTAACAGTTTGCTGTTCTGGATCAACTTTCTGATGTTAGCTGACTAACCATTTTTACCATTCAAAGTATTATAACACGATTGGTTAAAAAGTAAAATACACACTTTTAATCTGCATAGAATTTTCTAGAATAAAGTCACTAAGTTAAAAATATCTGCATAGAATTTCCTAGAATAAAGTTACCAAGTTCAAAAAATTTGCATAGGATTTCCTAGAATAATCACCAATAGAAGGCTGCATAGACACTACCAAATAAGCAACGACAACTTGACCAATACTGATTCGATCTGAGCTTTCTTATTGAGAATGAAACCAACCAGCAAAAAGATTCGCTGCGAAGACCAATGCCCCAATTGCTGTACAGTAGAGTTGTATTTTACTAGTTATACTAGATGCTCTATTTCACGAGTAACTAGCAGTACTATGCACGACTTCTCTTGCCAACATGCTCTATCTGTTAATTCTTTGGTTATGATGGGAATGACTCTTATTTCAAGGAAGAATACAATTGTTGAACATCTTCTCCAAATATTTCTTTCTCTGCTGATGGATGAGTCTTCTCAAGTTCGTTTGAATATTATTAGTAAGCTAAAACACGTGAACCAGGTGATTCGAATTGATCAGCTCTCCCAATCCTTTCTGCTAGTTCTTGTTGAACTTACTGAGGATAGACGCCGGATGGTTCAGCTTGCAATAATATAGTTCATCCCTCTATTGCTGAGTCAGTTGGGTGTTCGCTTTTGCAATTACAGACTTGCTGCTCTTCTCTATGCTATGCCAGTTCACTACCTAGTTGGATTAACGCATTTTACATCGAAGGATTTTATTCTCATATCCTGGCTATTTGCGCACTATCCAAGTTTATTTAAATATCCATTTGCATATTGCTTCCTTAATGAGTCCGAAGGAAAGAAAGGGCACCTACAATGCATACAAAAATTGGATGTAAGGCTATGGAAGGCTACTGCTCACCAGTGGCTCTTAGTGCTCAGTGGATTCGACTGGTCTAGCAACAATCTGCTTCCTCCAGATATGTTGTTGTTTTACTTAAGTATTCCCTGGAAAGTCGAAGGTTCCTCTAGATATCATGTTCATTGGATGACTCCGCACATGCTATTTTTCATCTGACGAACTATATTATGATCCTCAGTGAGGTTGTTTCTTTTCTTGGATTGGTATTGTGGCACTGTCTATCTCTGGTATTAACGGGTTCATTTATAACTTGTCTTCTGCTGGGGTGTTCTTTCGAGCAATACAGTATAACTGGCTAGGTGAATTTTGGTGCATCACTAGCTATTTTTAGTCAAGTTGCTCATGATGCTACAAATGTGAACAAAGGGGCCTCTTAGGATACTCGATACTGTTCTGAAATCACTGAGACACTGGACAGACAAAGAATTATTTCAGTACCATGATAATTTGAGTGGAGGTAGCGTTAGAGTTATGGAGATTATTCATTCCCTCTTATTCGCAATGATGAAATTAGTAGAGAAGAAGATATGCCAAGATATATATCTGTTGCTTTTGAGAAACGAGGAGGAAGAACTGTGTTCGCTGTGATGCTAGAAGAAATGACCATTACTGGTGCAAGTTTTGATATTGCCAGAATGATCCTGGCACTCATCATGTTAGCGTGGGGACCCATTGAGAAAAAGTCCATTAGAATTACAAACAATGAATTATATTAGTGAAGGTTCAGTAGTGTATTATGTTCCTATGGTTGCAGATTGTGCCTTGAGACTTCCTTGGCATGAATTCGATTCTGGTGATGTATTCACCATGCACAATGAAGCTAAGAAAACTCATGAGTATGAATTCCCTGTCTTGAACCTTGAGGACAAGGTTCTTATTGAGGGCCCGAGTATTGTTATGAACTCTACTCAAGGGTTGGGCCTGGAGAGCATGAAGATCTACTTGGGCCTGCATATAAATTAAGATGCAGTACTAGGGCTTACAACCCAGTAAAAGATTAGCAGATTATGATGAGTGGGAGCCTGGTTGACTACACATGACTTGGGCTATAAAAGGAAAGCAACCACAGATAGCAGGGCATTGAAGAACTTGTATCTTTATTTCCTTAGCTAAAGTTTTAGCAGTCTGGAACTTCCCTTTTCTGTTTTATCTTCTACTGCAGTACTAAAAATCATATGTAGCTTCTTCAGTAAATATGGATTCATTACACAGAGCTAGCTTCATCTAACATGTGACACCTTGATGAATTGAAAATTTGATTTAATCATCAACTAGCATGCACTTGGTTGTTCATGGAGTTCAGCTGACCATCTAGCTCCAACTAAATCCAGTTAGTACTTCCCATTGCATGTATGTATGTTTTCTCTTTCGGATATGGCAGAGTGAAACCCCCTCACCCACCCCAATAAAATGAAAACAATTGCCTAGGAGTCCTTTCGGAAACTGCTTTTTGTGACTTGAACTCTTGATCTTTTGGTTGGAAAGGAAGTGCTCTATCTACTTGAGCAATCTCACTTGTCTTCCCTGCTCAAATTTTTACTTTTCTGCATTTCAGAAATTATAATATTCTCTTGTTTATCAGGTCCTACTGGAGTTGGCTAGGAACAGAAACAAGATTCCGTTGCCGAAATCAATTGCTGGGTCTGGAGTACCACTCCCTCCTGAACAAGATACATTGATCAACCCTAACTATCAGCTAGCTATTGCAAAGAAGCAAACTAGCCAACCAGAAGAAACAGAGGAGGACGAAGAAAGCGCTGATCCCAACCCAGCTCCAAGCAAAAATCCAAGTCTTTCTCATGAAAAGACAGACGTACCTCAAGGTACTCCTCAACGAGTATCCTTTCCCCTTGGCGCTAAACGTCCAAGATGATGTCTTATGTTTGATCAGCTTTAGTCACAAGAGCCTTTGTAACCGTCTGCCTATGTATTTAATCAAAAGCATTGTATAATTGTTGTTTAAACATGAAGTATGAAACTTTAAGATCCTTTTGTAACAGTGAGTATCAGTTTAAATGCTCCTCCTTCCAGTATTTATTTATTAGACACAATTAGCAGAGAGTTGAGCTGTGAAATGAAGAATTACTTTGGCATTATCAATAGTTTTCCAGCATATTCATCTGATAATGGTCATTCTGTGGGATATGCTTTATTCCGTGTTTATTGTCTACTAGCAACAGCTATGGATGAATCGTATGATCAAATCAAATCTTTTCTTTGAAATCGTATGATCAACAACTACGTTTCATTCAACATGAATCGTTTCTTTGAAATCGTATGATCAAAAACTATGTTTCATTCAACATGATCACGAACAAATTCAGAGAATTGCATAAATAAAAATAAACAAACTTTGTTGTTGTAGAACAAGTGAGCCAAAGGTCCTATTGTCTAATTTCACTACTGGCTGCTGCAGAAATGAAAGCTAACAGTTAAAAGAAGATTTGGCCCAAGTTTGGCGTTTGCATCACTTCATCTTTTCTTCCTTGAACAGAACATGACAATTCACACGAGGATCAAACTTTCTAAATTCAAGCTTCGTCTGATTTGTTATAAGTGTTTTGGTCTTCTTCTTCACATAGAAAAATCCAGTTCCAGCAGTTGAAACAAGCCTCACGAATAGAGCGCCAGCCTTCTTCTTGTCACCCATTAGCTTATTTGGTAGAGACAACTGAAAAGAGAATGAAGTTTTAGTTTTCCAAATATATAAGAGCTAAATGGCTGAAAAACTAACAATTATCACAGATAAGTTCACACTTATAAAGAATCTTCAGTTTTTTTTTTTGAGAAGGTAACAGTCTTGTATTATATTCCAAAAAATAAAACCTGCCACAACTTGTTACAGGTTTACTAATTACAAATAAAAGGAGTATCAGGAAGATCTTCAATCCTAAATAACAAAAATTACAAGGTGCCTAAAGCATTCATTACTGATTCTAGATCTTCCATATACTCCTGTTTACACCAAAAATGAAATAAAACCAAGCAATTCATCTTCATCTTCTGGATGCTGTTACTTTTGTTTGGAGATGGTCGTTCTCAATGGTTTAGGTTTGGGTAGGCACTAGGCTGGCAGTGGCTCAAGGAGCTACTTGAGTGTTGATACAACACCAATAACAACTACCAACTATGCCTCTGTCACAAACAAGTTAAGGTCGAATACATGAACCCTCACAGCAAAATCTGTCTAATGCCAACCCTTAGGACCTACCATAAACCTTTGGAACTCGGCATAACAGGCAAACCCTTTTACCCTTCACCACTTAAATACTAGGTTTTGCTTGCATGGCATCAATATTATGCAAATACATATAAAGCTACTTAGAGCATTGATGGCCAGAGAAATTTTACTGCTAAGTCAATTATCGTTTTTCATTCCAAAACACACGGA
The DNA here is from genome assembly GCF_000226075.1 of Solanum tuberosum. Taxonomy (NCBI): domain Eukaryota; kingdom Viridiplantae; phylum Streptophyta; class Magnoliopsida; order Solanales; family Solanaceae; genus Solanum; species Solanum tuberosum. Next base: position 387,743 of record NW_006239277.1, on the reverse strand, counting down.
CAGTATACCCAAACATGTTTGAGGACTTTTCTCTCCTATGACCATATACAAGAACAAACACAAAATAACAAAACAACACCAGCATTATAGTAAACAATCACAAAGATGTAGTAGTATATAGAAAGAGTCCGGTTCGTTTTAGCATTTTCACAAACAGCTAGCGGGCGAAAGCTCTTCACATGCTAACATACCCATCCATAAAGTCATTACTTTACTCGGGAAAAAGGGTCACCTCATACTCAAGGCTCGAACTTGAAACCTCCAATTAAAAACGAAGAGGTACCCTTGTTTGTCAGTGAATATTATTTCAACTACACAATGCTAAAGATCACATTTTTCTTTAAGAAACAAGCAATCTGCAGATATCATAGTTTCAAGATTTAGTTGTTCTTCTTCATATTTGAGCACACTAAGAAAGCCGCCGCCGCAGCAGCACATACAACAGCTACACCCACCACCAATTCTCACCACAAAAGCTTATATTTTTTTTTCAGACAGTAAACCACTAAACCTTACTATACCGAATCAGCTACCGGAGAAACTAGAAAGCACCAAAAACCAAACCGAATTCACACATTCCAGGTGAACGAATCTCAATTAGGAGGAACATATACTTCTAACACGCTAGAATCGCACATCAATTCCCAAATTGGGAAAAGGCAAGCAACATCAAACACAAAAAGAGAACTCAAATCAAACTATAAAAACGAAAACAAGAGGATTCATAGGAGAGAACTCACCGATGTTAAACGAAGAAGAACCCTAATGAAATCACTCCAAAAGACGGAGGAATATCTCAAAATGACCGCTCGACACAGCTTAGAACCGGCCCAGTATATATGTTACTCCATTTTTTAATAATTTATGTAATACACATAAAATTTCGAGTGAATAAATTTTTTTATATACTTAAGTTTCAAGTTGTAATTACAAACTAAAGATGGATAGATTGTAATTTCATATAAAAATTATGTGATTCCTAAAATTTATCTAATTTTTATAAGTTATAGATTTAAAATTGTGATTTATAATAAGTTCACCTCATATAGGTTTAGTATGCTTTATATATATAGGTTACAAATTTAAATTTTGGGGTGGCTAGATTTGAGACTTCCATATTGGAGGTCTCAAGTTTGAAACTCCTTGTCAGCGAAAGCAAGGAATTTGCCTTCTTCAATGTGGTTTGTGAGCTATTGCATAGAAACGAGAGTTTTACCCTGTGCGCACACAAATGATAGCGGTTGTGAGTTTCCCTTGTCATGAAAAAAATTAAATTGTGAAAGTAGTTATTAATACTTGCATGAGGTACTAGACTGTCTATATCACACTTCTTGTGGTGCAGTCTTTCCTTAAACTCACATGAACGGAATGCTTTGTGCACCGAATTATCAAATTTCATTATAGCCTTTGCTTAATTGTATTTATGTGGAGGCAATAGTTATACTTAGGTAAGAACCACCACAAAGAGTTTCTCCATATTTTGATTTATTTGGTTCATGTCATTCATGTTGGCTTAAGTCTTTAATTTGGACTTTATTGGGGCATTTTGTGGACAGAGCAGAGCTACATTAACAAAAAGAATTCAGCCCAACTCAAAAGTTTTTGCTTATTTCTTGTAATTTATATTAGAAATTAGAAAATATACTAAACATGTATAAATGTTAATTACAAATTCAATAATTAAAATGAGTTATGAATTTTAACAGCAAATTCAAAACGTGTAAACTTCAAATTGTGATTTCATCTCTGTATGTGATGTGAGTCAATTCGTATAAGTTCAGATTTTCTTAACATGAATCATTTAACAACTCAATACATGAATGAATGTCACAAATTTATGGACATTGTATAGATTATCTTTTTTACATTAAACTAAGTGTAGAGTTTGTCTATTCTTTTATATAAACAATATATTTTAAAATCTTTTATTACTCCACAAGATAATTTGAGTGGATCAATTTCTTATTAAACAAGTATAATAGTCTTCAACTTACATATATATTACTCAAGCTCTTTAGAAAAATATTATCGCATCATCAATGTTGGAGGTCTCAAGTTTGAAATCCCTTGCCAGCGAAAGCAAGGGATTTGTCTTCTGGATCTCGTTCCACTGGGCTTATCTAGTGCGGGTTACCTCTCCTATGTGATTTGCGAGCTATTGCATAGAAGCGGAGTAGCGGCTATAGATTTCCCTTGACATAAAAAAATATATTATTGTATCCGTGTCGAATAGAGAGTTTATAACTAGTCATCACTAACCAAACAAAATGAGGCCCAAAAAAATGGCAGAGTCCATAGACTCAAAGCTCCAAATAGTGATGTTCCCATGGCTTGCATTAGGCCATATTATCCCATTTCTTAACCTTTCTAATGAACTTGCTAAAAAGGGTCACAAAATCTCATTCTTATTACCCAAAAATGCACAAATCAAACTTCAAAATCTCAATCTTTACCCTAATCTCATCACTTTCCACACACTCAAAATCCCTCATGTCCATGGCCTTCCATATGGAGCTGAAACTACAGCTGATGTGCCTAGATCTTTGGAAAGTTTACTAGCAACAGCTATGGATGAATTGTATGATGAAATCAAATCTTTTCTTCAAAACCTAAAACCCCATTTCGTTTTCTTTGATTTTGCTCATTGGGTTACTGAAATAGCATTAGAAATTGGGGGTATCAAGACTATTTGTTATAAACTTGCTTCCCCTGCTACATCAGCTATTTCATTGATTCGATCACCGGAAAAGAGTGTTTTCATGGCATCAACTGCAGCTGAAAAAGTTAGGCCACCACCAGGTTATCCTTCTGCCCCCTCCCTCTCTTTTTTTTCTGAAAATTTTCAAAAATAACTATTGTTTGAGGTGTAATTAACAATCATAGTGATAATTTGGAGTGATACACAAGTTTTTAAAAATCCGCTAATTGTTGTGACTACATAGCAATCAGTCCTTTACACAAGACCTTTTCTTCCTGAGCCTGAAAAGAGGCATTTAGAAGAACATCAATTATCGAGTTGGCTCGAGAAATTCGAGCCAGGATCAGTAGTGTTCTGTACATTTGGGAGCCAATTGAAACTTGTAAAGAGGCAGTTTTAAGAACCTGTCTTAGGCCTTGAACTAACTGACCTACCATTTCTTGTAGTTGTTAAACCACATGAATCCCTTGACCTACCAGTTCTTATTTTGGCATTATCAATAGTTTTCCAACATATTTAAGTATTTGACCACACTTGATGCGAAACTCATTAAAAGAATAACAATTTTTCGTGATCTATGTATAAGTTACGGATTCAAGCTGTGAAAGCAGTTATTAATGCTTGTATATGGTAGACTAGACTGTCTACATCACATATTTTGTGGTGCATTCTTCCCCAAACTCACGTTAGTGGGATGTTTTGTGCACCGAACTATCCTATTCGAAGCAATTAGATGTCCAATTCGAGCCTATATGACATGACCGATCAATAGATCCACCTTTGTCATATATTTTATACATCTATAGCTTTTGATTGATTGCATTTATGTGGAGACAATAATTATAACCACCATAGAGAGTTTCTCCATATTTTGATTTATTCATCAACTTTGACGGTTCATGTCATCGGCTTAAGTCTTTAATTTGGACTTTATTGGGGCATCGTGTGGGGAGAGCGGAGCTACATTACCAAAAAGGAACCAGACAAACTCAAATTTTTGCTTATTTCTTGTATTTTTATTAGAAAATATATTAAATATGTATAAACATTAATTACAAATCCAATAATTAAAATGAGCTATGGGTTTTAATTGCAAAATTCAAAATTCGTAAACTTTAAATTCTGGTCTCATCTCTACATGTGAGTCAATTCGTATAAGCTTGGATTTTCCGAACATGACTCATTTGACAACTCAATACATGGATGTCATAAATCTATTGACATTAAATAGGTAATCTTTTTTTACATTAAGCTAATTATGTAAAGTTTGTTTGTTTGTTCATATAAACAATGTATTTAAGAATCTTTTATTACTCAACAAGATAATTCGAGTCGGTCATTTTAGTATTAAACACGCATAATAGTCTTCATTCACCTAACATATTGCCTCGGTTTTTCAAAAATATTGTCTCATCTAAGACCATCTCCAACCTTACTCTATTTTAGTTTCTATTCTCTATATTTAGAGAGTAAAATAGAGAATGCCCTCTCCAAACACACTCTATTTTACCCTCTACTCTCCAATTATAGAGAGTTGAATAGTAGTTATCCAAATTTGGAGAATTACCATTCATACTCTCTATTTCACTTTTTGAATATTGTATTATTTTTTCTATTATTTTGTAATTGACATATTATTTTCATATAAGGATATTAATTAAATCTCTAATATTCATAATTTTTTTGAAAATGTAATATAACATTTTAAAAAGTATATTATTTAGTAGGGAAAAAGGTCAAAATGCCCTTAAGGTATTGGAAAGGGCTCAAAAATGCCCTTCTTTCATCTATTGGATCAAAAATGCCCTTCCATCCACCTATTTGGATAAAAAATGCCCTTAGAGTTAAATTTAAGTCTAATATTACTCTTACCTTTAACAGAAGCTGATGTGGCAAATATATATTTTTTAATTAAATATGTGAAATTATTTTATTGGTCCACATATAATTAGACCCACTTTCATTCACAATCATTCATACCCATTAACCCAAACCCATTTCTCCCACTTTCTTCATCTTTCTTCTACAAAATTATTTGGAGGATTAATAAAATAATATCAAAACAATCAGTAAAAGAACATGATGTTCCAAGCATTTCTCAGAAATTTTTGAAGTCTTTCATGAGCTAATTGGAGATTGAACTCCTCCTCTATTGTTAGAGGCTCTAGTTTTCTTGAAATGTAATAAACATGGCTCGATTCGATGAAAAATAGAATCGTGTCTTGCTTCCATGGGAGATTGAATGAAGGATTTTTTGTTCCCATCTCAGTAAATCATTCATTCTTTTGATACGTATTGGTGTACAAATTAAATTGCACTTATCTTCACTACCACAAAATTAGTAGGTAAATTAAATTTTTTTTTAGAGAGACCTTTTTTCAAAGATCCAAGAATACCGAAAGAATTTGATAGTACTTTATTAATCCTCCAAATAATTTTATAGAAGGAAGATGAAGATGAAGGTAGAAAGAGTTGGGTCTTTTAGAAATGGGTTTGGATTGATGGGTATGATTAGGAATGAAAGTGCGTCTAATTATATGTGGACCAATAAAATAATTCCACATATTTAATTAAAAAATATATATTTGCCACACCAGCTTCTATTAAAGGTAAGGGTAATTTTAGGCTTAAATTTAACTCTAAGGGCATTTTTTATCCAAATAGGTGGATGGAAGGGCATTTTTGATCCAATAGATGGAAGAAGGGTATTTTTGAGCCATTTTCAATACCTTAAGGGCATTTTTGACCCTTTTCCATATTTAGTATATATTACTTTCATCCCGAATAAATAATATTTCAAATATTTTTTGAAAAAATTTCGTCACTTTAAGTGAATATAATTTGATATTATTATTAATTTTTACTATGAAGAATGCACAAAATTTAATGATAAAAGGAAAATTTAAATAAAAAATACAACACATAACATACTAATTTTTATCTAAAAAAAAACATAACATACTAATTTAAATACAAGATAACAATACAACACAATACATAACACAATTATTTTAAAAATCACAATAATAATTAAATGATCCGGTAGGTCCTTTCCAAACTTAACAATATTCCGAAAAAAAATTAATGTATGATCCAGAGAAGTTGTGCTTGTTGATTTCTTTTTTCAGTTGAAATAAAATAAAATTTTATATTACATGTAAATTTTTTTATTTTTATAACCGAGAAATCCGTCTGTGACCTGCTCTTTAGACCAATCACAGCCTTCTAAACTCGGTAGCCCCTCTACCCTTCTCCACTTAAATACCGGGATTCACTTTGCATGGTGTGGGGCTTGAACCTGCGACCTAAGCCACAAATCCTCCACCTTTGGCCACTTGAGCTAGGCCTTGGGGCTATTACATGTAAATTCTATAGGGTGATTATTTGGGGAAAAAAAAAAGAGAAAGGATTTAAAAGATAAATAATAATATAATATCGAGGAGAGAGAAGAAGATTTTTTTTAGAGAGTAAAATAAAGAATTGGGTTGGAGTTGGTTGTCTTAAAATTTTTTTAGAGAAATTTATATTTGGTGGAGAGTTAAATAGAGGGTAGGGTTGGAGATGCCCCAAGGCCAAAAAAAAATGGCAGATTCCATACACTCAAAGCTCCAAATAGTGATGTTCCCATGGCTTGCTTTTGGCCATTTAATCCCATTTCTCAGCCTCTCCAATGAACTTGCTAAAAAGGGTCACAGAATCTCATTCTTGTTACCCAAAAATGCTGAAATCAAACTTCAAAATTTCAATCTTTACCCTAATCTCATCACTTTCCACACACTCAAAATCCCTCATATCCATGGCCTTCCATATGGAGCTGAAACTACAGCTGATGTGCCTAGATCTTTGGAAACTCTACTAGCAACAGCTATGGATGAATTGTATGATGAAATCAAATCTTTTCTTCGAAATCTAAAACCCCATTTCGTTTTCTTTGATTTTGCTCATTGGGTTCCTGAAATAGCAACAGAAATTGGGGGTATCAAGACTTTATGTTATAAAATCGTTTGCCCTGCTACATCAGCTTATTCATTGGTTCGATCACCGAAAAAGAGTGTTTTTATTGCATCAACTGCAGCTGAAAAAGTTAGGCCACCACCAGGTTATCCTTCTGCCCTCCTCCCTCTTTTTTTCCGGAGAATTTTCGAAAATAGCTATAGTTTGAGGCGTAATTAACAAACATAGTGATAATTTGGATAATTACTAATGCAGCTCGGGTTGTGAGATTCGCTCTGTATCAGTAATACTACAGTTTCTGAAAATTCGCTTTGTATCATTGATACAACAACAAATACAACGTGAATTAATCTTTGGTGACTACATAGAAACACAATTTGAAAAGTCAGTCCTTTACACAGGACCTGTTCTTCCTGAGCCTGAAAAGGGAACTTTAGAAGAACATAGATTATCGAGTTGGCTCGAGAAATTCGAGCTAGGATCAGTAGTGTTCTGTACATTTGGGAGGTAATTGAAACTTGAAAAGAGGCAGTTTTAAGAACTTGTCTTAGGCCTTGAACTAACTGATCTACCATTTCTTGTAGTTCTTAAATGTTAGTGAAAAATTACAAAATAACAGAATTACAAGATTACAATTGAAAATAAAATGAAGAAATAAAAATCTCTTTAGGTTGAGGCGTGGATATCTCGCTCTCTTTAAGGAGATTCAAGTCCACTGCAACAAATGTTTTCACCGGTCCAGTAGTAGTCCTTCTTGACTTGTCCCCTCCTGGATACAACAACCTAATCACAAAATATAACTCAACAACTCTGGACAAGAGTTGAGTCTAAAGCTCCACAAAAAGAACACCTCCCTTCAACTAATAAGAACTCTCTTTTTGACAAACTTTATACACTCGATATTTTTCTTGTATCTAAACCAAATGAAGACCACCACTATTTATAGTTGGGGATGTCTTCCTAGCAATCAATAGGAAGATAATGGGGGTAGTAAATAGCGAAGAGAAATGGCCTAGAGGTTACATAGGTTACAAAGAATAATGGAGGAATAATTTGGAGAAGTAATGGTGTGGGCAACAAATGCACCAACGTGCAAATGAAGAACTGCCAAAGACTGTTGACCACAACGTTCAATGGAACGTTATATGACTTATGTCATCTGCCAATAAAGCCAAAATAATTGGCATTAACATGACCAATAAAAATGGTAATTAGGCAGCATTAAGTCACGAACTAAAAGAGCTACTTTAATATAAAATAATATTAAAATGCTTAATAACCAACATTAAACCACATGAATCCCTTGACATAAGAAAATTTTGTGTATGATAACGAGTTAATGGGGTTTCAAAAGTTGTTTTAGGTCACAAGTTTGAAATTCAGCTATTTTTTGAACCCTTTATATATAAACCTGACCAGCCAACTGCTTCCAGCTTGTTCGAAAAAACAAAGGGGAACTGTCAAGCTTGTAACTTTAGTACCTATATTATGCATCATATAGTGCCATGATTTGCTAGTATATTTGCAACTTTATTATGCTCTCTAAAAATGTGCTCAATTGGTGGATCTCCAGGTTACCCTTCTACTACTGTGGTGTTGCACGAACACGAAGCTAAGTTGCTTGAGTTTCTGTTTCAAGAATATGGCAAGGGAGTGACAATATACGAACGGTTGTCGAAGGGAGTGACACTATGCGATGCAATAGCTTTGAAAACATGTCGAGAGATTGAAGGAACATTTGGTGACTACATAGCCACACAATTTAAAAAACCAGTCCTTTACACTGGACCTGTTCTTCCTGATTCTGAAAAGGGTCCTTTAGAAGAACATGGATTATCGAATTGGCTTGAGAAATTCGAACCAGGATCAGTGGTGTTCTGTGCATTTGGAAGCCAATTGATTCTTGAAAAGAAACAGTTTCAAGAACTTGTTTTAGGCCTTGAACTAACAGGTCTGCCATTTCTGCTAGTTGTTAAGCCACCTGAAGGAACAAAGTCAGTCGAAGAAGCCTTGCCTGAGGGATTCAAAGAAAGGGTTCAAGAAAAAGGATTGATTCTTGATTGTTGGGTGCCTCAATTGAAGATTTTAACTCACAAATCAGTTGGTTGTTTTGTGTCACACTGTGGTTATGGATCAATGTGGGAATCTTTAGCATTGTGTGATTGTCAATTAGTACTTTTGCCAAGTGCTAATGATCAAACTTTAAGTGCTAGGCTGATGGAACAAGATCTTAAGGTTGGTGTTGAAGTGAAGAAGGATGAAAATGGCTGGTTTTCAAAGGAGAGTTTGTGCAAGGCTGTGAAATGTGTCATGGATAAAGATAGCCAATTTGGTTGTTTAGTGAAAGAGAATCATAGAAAATGGAAGGAAGTTCTTTCCAGTCCTGGTTTCATGAATAACTATATTGATAGTTTCATTCAGAATTTGCATGAACTTCTAGTTAAATAGACCTAGAATTGGCAGGCGGTTGAAGTTACGGGTTCAATATGTATAATAACATATTCCGAACTCATAAACTTAAAACTCTGAATCCGCCTCTAGTCAGAGACAAATGTTTGTGCTTTTGTCATACTCCATTTTCAGAATAGATGTGCTGTAGTACAATAATTGTACTAATGTTGTTATGATGACCACCTGGTGTTGATTTGATTTATTAATAGTTCTGTTTAGTCTTGATTCCATGGGGAATTTTGAATTTTATGCTATAAATATGCTTCCTTATATTATACATTCCAAAATCAAACCGTCTAATGATATACCATTGCATCTGCATCGGACGTTTTAATGCAGTGTTTTTGCGAGTTATAGAACTTTTCGTTCAAAGTATTTTCCATGGGAAACGCTTTTCTTCGTACCAAACACACCCTCTATAAGCACTTCTTAAACACTCAAGAATTAGTGTAAATGGTGTTTGAAAGACGAGTATGTAGAGATGAGTGTTTTATCCCTCATTGGACTTGATTAGGTCTCAAGTCACAGTTACGTTACCTTTTTTATTCTCCAATAATATTGATATTTAAACTAAGTTGCAACGACAACATTTCACCAATTATTTGTTACCTCCAACCAACACACATACTTTAGCAACTCTACTTATCAAAGCTTAGGCAAATGAAAAGAGAACACCTTGTGTTTTTGTCTCTTCTAGAGCTTGAACTCTGACATTGCAAAGTTTTTACCAACTTAATTGACCGTTAAACCACACCCTTGAGTGCCCCGCGTGTGCCACCAACTACAACTGAGCACTAGCCAACAGGTAATATGCAAGAAAATACACTTCAGATCTCCTACTAAATGCAACTGATTTGTGCGGGCAGGGGTGTGTGAAAAGCATACTTTAGGATTACAGGTATGCTTCTTAACTGCCAACTTTCATGTATGCAACTGATATGCTGTACAAATCAAAAACTCCTTTTAAAGTTCACATCATTATGAATTTTCTGCTTGCAGACTTGGTGGTTCCCATATATACAATTTTTCCCCGAAACATGAAGTTATGGGGGAGTTGATCACTGCCCACGATCTACAATGATGGAAGTCCAATGAAAACAGAAACTCATGAAATGTAAGCCTTAACAAGCTCTGTGTAGTTGCAGGTGAGGCCTGTCCTAGGACATGTGATTCTGCCATCATTCTTCTTCGCCATTTCTTCCAGTGCCTGCCGTCACATAGATACAAGTTAGATTATCGCTGAAGGAAGCACAAATGTGGAAGCAAATAAAGGCATACCTTGGTGCTATAGACATAGCCATTGGGTAATACAAGGGGTGGATTTTCAGTATCCATCAGTTCTTTGGTTATGTAGCAAACAAGCTTCGAGTGATGCTGCTTTGAATATGGTAGCGGCGATGCTAATTTGCGGAAGCTCTCCTGTGACAATGGATCCTCCTTTGTGCAATCATCTTCGTAACAGAATCTATAGATTCGGTCAAGGAGAAGTCATGGAGCAGATAAATTTAAAATTTTCCCGGTTCCTCTTTTCCTTTTCCCAATGAATATTAGGAACTTTGGCCATGGATGGCAGAGGGAGTTTGAAAATATCAGCAGTTAGTAAATCTGAAAATCATTACCAGCTGTCACTTCCGAGTTCCCACATGTAAAAGCATATACAGCTGACCACCCTCATTATACCGTCACGTATGTAATTGATCATTTATATTAACTTGATTCTTAACAGTAAACTACAAATTTGTATGGTGATCATCTGTACGCAATATTTCCCTGGCAAAAAATCATGTGTTAAGGATACGGAGTTTTCAATGCAGACAGCCCTGCTTGCAGATATATATTCAGCAAAGGCTCAAGAGTCATGCCATATAACTTGCAGAACTCTTGTTTGAATTGATCAATCAGGTAATCCCACTGCTTTGATTCAAATAAAACCTGTAACAGAAACTGAAAACTGTCAAGTAACCTCCTGTTGGTGCATAATTATCTTGAACTGTTCGTATTCTACTCAAGTGTGATTCTTCATATAAAGCAGACAACCATCTCAGTTCTCACAAGATCATGAAGAAACAGACCAATGAGGGAAAGTGAAAGCAAACAGATATAAGAATTTCCATACATGATATCTGAGAGTTGCAGAGGCAATGCATAAAACATGCATACATTATTACATATAGTAGAATAGTCCATTTTTCTAGTAACTCATTGCTCTAATTTGTTCATATGCAACAAACTTATACTGCATCAAATAATGAGTTACTAGAAATATGGACTATATGTAATAATTCTTGAAAGCGTTGATGGTGAAAGAGTCGAACCAAATTGAAGAAACTACTCCCTCCATTCCATATTAATTGAATTTTTGAGGTGTTTCACACCCTTCAAGAAAAGTAGATTAAGACATAAATTGATCATAGTTTTCCATGTTTACCCTTATTAATTATTGTCAAATTTATTGAAGGCATCACAATGAAAATCCAAATGAAGGGTAAAATTGGAAGAACACTCTAAAAGCAGTTTTGAAAACTGAACAATTAAGTTAATTTGAAAATGGAAAATGCTTCAAAAATTCAATTAATATGGAATGGAGGGAGTAATTAAGAATTCTAAACTCATAACATTCCGACAAAAAAGTGCAAATATACAGAAAACTAGCAGAAAGACCTTAACCTTGTAAGTTGTACATTCAGTATTACTCTTGAAAGCAAGTGTCGCCAAGACCCGCTGCAACTCTTTCATGTGGGTAGAGCCCCAAGGTGCAAGATATTTCCGAGCATATGTAATGGCCCGCATCATGTTTTCAGCTCTTACCAACTCTATGAACTCTTGCAGTCTCAACTGGAATTCAAATTTGCTCTGTCAACAAGAAAAGCAATCAGCACCTTGTATTTGCAGCACAATGATCCAAAATGCAGCACTACTAGCAAAATCCTTAGAGAACACTGTTACCCAAAGATATAACTCCCAAATTGGAGTTGAAAAAAATCCTCTCCGTCTTCAAATGCTTGACATGTTCTGCCTTTTCACCATTTTGAAATAAGAAAAATTGCAACTTATTTTATCTTTTTAATATCAACATTTTAATCAAAAATAATTAATCAAGAGTATTAGTTTCAAAAAAGGGTCAAACTGATCATTGATATAGCAAAACATGTCGTATGAATTGGCACAGGGGGGGGGGGGGGTGGAAAGAAAACAG
>NW_006239277.1:369100-375315 GCF_000226075.1 Solanum tuberosum | reverse complement strand
AGTTTGTTTGGATGGGGGCGGGGGGGGGGGGGGGTAGTTATACACACAGATACTTTACTCGGTTTTAGCTCAATGATATGTAAGTTGTGACAACATTCTGCAGTAGCCATCCAATATCTATCCACGAACAGAGCCTAACTTAGAGATTCACAGGACCTAGTCGACAAGCAATATTACTTTTCATGACCATTTATCCTTATTATTTGATAAGTTTCATGATCATTTATCCCCCTGACACGTAAGACTTGAATGAAACCTTGGTATAAAAGGAAGAGCAAACTTTGTAGATACATCTTTTAAAGTATGCCGAGCACAGACATAAGAGACCACCTAAGTTCATGGCTCTCTAAAGCAACTTCATCCAACAAAAAGAGGATGGATTTCCGCATTACAAGCTCACAGCTCATACAACTTTATATCCAGGACAAATGTAAACACAATTCCAAGCAATCATCCAGTTACATCTCAATAAATGAATCTAAGTGCTCTCTCTTTTTTGGTTCTTTTTTAATAAGGTTAAGTATTATTGAAACAGGACCAAGAAGGTACATAGGGATACAAGAAACGAAACAAGACCCGACCAGACAATCTGCTTTTCTTCTCTACTTAACAACTCCAGAAAATCCATGTACATCCTGATCAAATCATTGGAATGACAAAAAGAATGCGGATTTCCTATGGTTAACAATTTCAATCAAGACAAAGACAGGATTCATCACTAGCCTCCAGTCCACTACAGTTGTTACCAGCTGCAATTATTCTTTGTACTACTAGTTTAAAATCCAACAGTCATTGGTATTACTACTGTCGTTATTCCTTCACAACTCTGCTATGACTACTACAATCGTCAACATTTGAAATCAAAAGTTATTGCATTGTAACAGCAATTAATGCATTTGATGAACATCATCCAATGGCAGATACTCTTTTTTAAGCTTTGATCTCCTGAAGCATGGAGTAGCTCATGAAATTGTATCATGTATAAAACTATTCAATTGATAAGAGAAGATCAAGTGCTCTATCCATTGGACCGCTGCTTTAAACGCGAGACATTAACAAAATGACAAACCAAAAGTTTTACATCACGCAAGCAGTCCATCCCTCAAAACATTATTCCAAAACTGTGTAAACGAAGTAATGCATAATGATAGTAATATACCCCCAAACCCCTTTTTATGCTATTTTTACATCAATAATACCTACTTTACCGATAAAAAAAGTGAACCCCAAACCCATATCCTTTCCTTTGTGGATCTCATAGCAATCTGGTGGACTATGCTACAGTTAAGAGGGGAGATGCAGAGTCCTCATGTATGCCTTACCAAGTTAGAATTAAATCCCAAAGCCATCATACCCTGTATATTGGTCAAAGATTACCCCACTCTAACTGACTTCACAATATCCAAGAATCTGATAGCTCAATTCTGCTGGTGTGCATGCTAATGTATGCTTCACATGCCATGTTTCACATTTGATGTATTATATTGGACAAGATTACCTCTGACTGACTTCAAATTATCCAATAATATGAATAGTTAATTCTCCTCATGAGTATGCTTCACATCTGATGCAATGATCAAAAAGGAAACTAAAACCAGTGGCGCCATGGATAGACTGCTGTTAGACAACTCTTAAATATCTATTCTCCACAAGATATACCAGGTCAAGAAGATCCATCTGCTTCTAGTATCACCCAACAGATAGTGGCCCGCCCCAGGATTGCATTAAACCCCTTTTATCAATTGCCCTCTCTCTCCCCTCTCACTCTCTCTCTCTGTCATGATTGTTGTTCATGCCAAGGGGTTGGCAGTACAGATTGATGTTACTTTAAGTTTCAAATTACACAACAAAATGGATATCATTTCTTTTAAGTAACAGAATTTAAGATCCATTTAGATGCTCAAAAATGTAGAACACATCGCACATTTTCTTGAGCTAAAAATCCCTTGGATAAAAAATCTAGTACTTGAAGATTAAAATCAATCAGACATCATTAGCTGGCTGCGTATGACCTTTTGCATTGTCTGGTCAAAGTTGAAGAGATATTGATGACACTTACTTCACAGAAAGGTGCAGAAGTATTATTCTCTTGGTCACTTCGATCTTTCTCAATCAACATGTGGAAAAAGGTTGTAATTATGAATTCCACTAGTGAATTTATGAAGAAAAGCACACTGAACCTTTTTCTTTTTGGTTCGGTAAACATGCACACTGAACATATCAACCGGGTTTACATTTGTCGCAAGTTCATGCTGAAGAATATTAATCAGTATGTTGATCAAGACGGCCCTTCCACAAACCCATGCATAGGAGGAGCTTTGTGCACTGGGCTGCCCTTTTTTGTGTTAATCAAGATGGCAATGAGAAAATACAGATATATCAATACATAATTTGTGATTCCAGTTGTCAATAAATTTTCCTCCCTTATTGTTACTTTCTTCAAGAAATCCTTTAAGGGAATGTATTCTTATTCCGTTGGTAAATAGAACACACATTTGACATTCCCCCCTTTTTCAGGGAATTCAGAGAGAATGTATGCTGATGATTATGTAGTTCCTCATCAACCAATTGGGTCATATGCATCCATTACTACAATAATCAATTCATCATGTTTTCCATCTTCACAAAAGCAGTACAATGATTATCCAGCTTCATGATTCAGAAATCTACCATACTAATATAGAACAAAACTTTCTGGTCTAAGTGACCACTCAATCTAAGAAGCAACTCATAGCCTTCCACAAGAGAACACTCTTCATCTACACCTCTTTTCTGACGTAAATTTCTGCAACTCAACTTAATGAAATTATTTGCCCACTGGCAGCTTTCACAGTCTTCCCTAACTATTCCAAAATAATACCCAGATTAAAGTTTCCATGATCTCAGCAGAGGAAGGGTTTGAAAGAATAACCTAATCCACACAGCAAAAGATGCATGACACAGCTGACATTTATTCTGGAATCCATGGCCCATGAGAAACTCAAGAGGTGACGGTCAAATTAAGGTTTCCATTATCTCGCGAAGATGCGGTCCAGAATGGACATCCCAATCTTTACAGCAAAGCAAGGATGGCATAATTAATTTCTGCAATCCATTGCAGATGATAAAGCTGAAATTTTTTACAATCAACTAAATCTAAAATCTCAATTGACGTGCCTCCATCTTATAACCTTGCATCGACATAAACTAAACTAATTGGTCCAGAGAAGTTTCTTTAACCCATGAAAAGCAAAGTACAAGAGTTCAAAACTCACCGTTACTTTAAGCATATTATGCTCA
This sequence comes from Solanum tuberosum, assembly GCF_000226075.1. NCBI lineage: Eukaryota > Viridiplantae > Streptophyta > Magnoliopsida > Solanales > Solanaceae > Solanum > Solanum tuberosum. Next base: position 372,036 of record NW_006239277.1, on the reverse strand, counting down.
AGATATCTTTTTTTTGCTGAAGGGGCTTGAGCTGTCCTTCATCAGAAACCATGAAATGAAACAAGTAGACCAAGCAGAACTTCAGTTCACTCTATTGGTTTCAAAAAGGGATATCTGAGGCTTTACAAACGCTAACAAACCATCAAACACAGTGGAAATGCCTTTCTCAATAAAAAACCATCAGGCTTCACATAGGATTTTACCCTTTCACTAACTTTTATCTATGTTCTGCACATTGGTACCCAAAACGTCTGCAGTCATCGAAATGCTATCTTTCTCTGACATACACTAATTGACTCTTATGTCCATCATATTAGTCAGAAGGAGATTCACTCAACCCAGTAAACATGATAAGAGGCTAATATGAAACTTTTCATGCTTTTCCACATTTGAGCTACACGATTGGATAACATCTTCTTGAAACCAAAATTAGTGGTTAGCCATATGAAGAAAATATGTAATATTAAAATAATGTTATACTGATGGATACTCTGGTTCTTTACAAAAATATGCATAGGACTAGAATGAATTATCAATTGTGTCACTGATTACAATACAATCATAGGATTGTCAAATCAGTAATAAGAATATTGAAGACAAAAGCTCAAAGAAACAAAGATAATCGTACCTTTGATTTCTTTAACCTGGATTTGTTATCAGCACACCAGGCTAAAGCAGGAGTTACCTCCTTGTTTTGGAGAGCATCAATGACCTTTTTTGCTTCATGAAAGACATCAATGTCAACAAGATCCTAGAATAGAAAAGATCAAACTTAATCACAATGGGTCAATGATTTTGCAGCTAAAGAAATTCACAAGCTCAATCGACTCTACAGAAAGAAGCATCAATGCTGGGTAGATCACATAGTTACTGCATTATTCAAGTCAACACATTCAACAGTTAGAGTAGGCCAAGTGAGAAAACCAGTTCAGGCATTGCATCACCTAAAAGCATTATTAAAATTTAACTACACGGCTTGAGCCTTTAGATACTGTATGGATTAGGTTTAAAATGTCACAATGAGGTCACAGTGGAGTTCTCAACGATAGAAATATTGCTTCACTGATGAAGACATGAAGTTAACAAAGATAGGAGAAATTGCTATCAAAATGATAGTTGACTTCTCATCAAAAGTTCAATGATATTCCAAAATGGAATATTTGTTGACTACATACGACAAAACCCCAAAATACTCCTAAAAATATTATGGCAGCACGAATTAACAACTCTTTGAGTAAAAAGTTTGGAAATAGTGGCTTCTAGTTTAGAACACACATTTTTATAATAATGAGGAGATGATCAATACTAAGGATAAGAAAACAAGAAGGTGTTGAGAGGTAGCGAATTGACACAGTAGACACAACAAAGCAGGACTAGTGGATTAATTTTGGTAAAGACAAAGCAGGAGTAGAGAATTATAGGCCGCAAGGATGAATATACCGAGAACAGACATTATAGTGCATGTCAATCATGCTCACTTAAAATCCTTGTACACCCTACAGGCAAACAGATGATAGTTTGGCACCACAAACATATTATACAAGTGCCGTGAACCATTTGAGAAAGGAGTTGGCACCATTGCGATTTAACCAAACTTGCTACATGGTAGCTTCTATAGGCAGAAGAACCAGAAAGCAAAACCACTTAACTATAGTTATATGCTAGATCCGAGAAAGTTCTCAAATAAGGGGATCTTGTGCGACTCATAAACTGGAACAACATGACCCTTTAACCATAACAAATGATACCACATAATAAAAGGTAAACAAATAAAGAAAACCCACCTGGATGTTGCTGCTTTCAGCAAGCTTTACAGCAGTGTTATAATATGACATCCGCAGCATGTAATCCACTAGTATCCGGTTCAAACGGGTGTTATGCCAGCCTGATAAATTTTCTGGATCAGCAGATTCTAGATGATCTAGCCGTGCTCTGCATCTTTGCGCTTGCAGGTTCTCTGTTTGACTCCCCTCTTCCGACTAATTGTTCTCACAATACAAAACCATATGAGACATCATTTTTAACTGATTAAAAGGATTACTGAAGCTTCCAAAAAGCTTCGTGTTGGGCTGTTTTAGCTTTTCAAACATATTAGTCACTAACCAACTAACTAAATGAGTAAATGGGATACATTTTAGGATCCAACATTCAACAAAAAACAGAGAAATCAAACACACATACACACCAATAGAAGTTTCGTTTACTTTATCCAATCTTATACAGTAAATGATTCTTCCCACAATATAAAACCACCTTTACCTAATTTGAACTGGTCAAAAATCAATCTGAAGAATTTCAAAGGTACCTGTTGGAATGTAATCAACTTTACAACAGACTAATCACTTCATCCTCTCTCTCTCTCTCTGACACACACACAAAATATAGAGAGAGAAGTTTTGATTTTGTCATCCAATATCCAATCTTATACAGTCAAAGTATGATACACAGTTACAGACACACGTGTTTGGGTAGAAGTTTGCTTCCTTCATCCAATCCTATGCTCCAATCAAATCTGATGCATACACAACAAATAGGGGAAATTTCGCTACCCTTAACAAAACTTACATAGTAATCGAACAGAATAACATACCTAATTATAGAAGTCTAGCTTCCATTAATCAAAACTTATACAGTAAACAAACAGAATAGTGTAATTGAGCTACTCTAAGTACCTTCCTTTTGAGGCCCTGCAATCTGGATACAAGTGAATTAAGGTGATGTACAGCATCATCACGGGACATGTCAGATTCAGCAGCATCTGAAACTCCATTAATAACAGCGGAGAGTTCCTTCTCAACAATACGATGATTAGCGCGGATCGCTTTCTTGAAATGCTCGAAGGGAACACGAAGGAACTGGTGCTCCAATTTGAGCGATTCGGACAGCTGGTTCAGTTTTGACGAAGGTGCGTTAGGTGAGATGGCAGCCGCCACCGC
>NW_006239277.1:355408-368831 GCF_000226075.1 Solanum tuberosum | reverse complement strand
TGGTGGTGGTGGATGACGGCGAACTGCCGTTGGGAACCGTTTCCATCTCCATTAATGGAAGAAATCAAGCTAGATCGAAGACGCTAGAAGGAGAAAGATTATGGAAGAAGGAAAATTTTGCTTCGTTTCCAAATAGATAGAACATCGAAAGGGTACAGCACTACGGCGTCGTTTTGTTTAGGTAAATTATTTTATTTTTTTCTTTTAGAGTAGGTGGGAAATTAGGAGTGTGCAAAAATCGAATCGATTGATAAATCGAACCGAAAAGAGTGTTATTGGTTTATTGTTATTGGGTTTTGGGTTAACGGTTATTTAATGGTTTTATAAAAAAAATTATTGGGTTATCTGTTCGATATTGATTTTTAATATTGGGTTATTGGGTTAACCGATAACCCATTAAGAATATAATAATTTACTATTTTAATTTTTAGTCATACATAAATATCAAACAAAAAATATTAATATAATCATTATATTAGACTTTACTATAAGAACCCTACACAATTAACATTACTTAATTAACTCTGCTTTCTGCATTTATCTTTTAGGTTTTAATATTACTTTAGTCTTTTAGGCAATGACTAGGGTTGTGAATTATGAGTATTTGCTATACTTTTACTACATTAAGCAAAATTTTTGCACTCAATGAGTAATTATATTTCTCTCTTTTTTATTTCACGTTAAATTATTAGACAAGTCATATATTTGTTTTGAGATCATTTTCTTATTGGTTAAACCGAAAACCGAATCGTTAAAGACCAAAACCGATAACAAATATCTTATTTGTTTGGTTATCGGCTTAGCATATTTATAAACCTAAAACCGATAAACCGAATCGATAATACTTAAAACCGAACCGAACCGATCGATACACACGCCTATGGGAAATAGCATATCGATACCTCTTAAATTTGTTGATGTATTTCATTCTGATACTTGAATTATTACATATTTTAATCGAGCATCTGAAAGCATGATAATGTGATACAATAATCTTATTCGTTAGACATTTTCAGCTCAATTTTATATAAAAGAAACTTTTGTTTGTATTTTTAAACAAATAAATTAAGGAAAACAACATGTTTATTCCTTGAGTTATTGTTATATTCCTAGTTTAATACTTTTGATCATGTGACTTTTCATCTTTAATTGAAAAGAGATTTAAATCTCATATCTAAAAGGTATATGTAGAATGAGTTGCATGGGCTTCTAATTGAAAGCATACTTTAAGATTACAATTTACAGGGGTATAATACATAAACATGACCCTTAACTTGGCTTCAATAGACAACTATGCCCTCCATCTTTGAGTATGCACAAGTAGACACTTAAACTTATATAAAATTGAACAAGTAGACACACGTATCCTACATGGCATAATACATGTAGGACGCCACATAGGACACAAAATTTCATGTAAGGTGTCATGTAGGACGAATGTGTCTATTTGTTCAATTTTATACAAGTTTAAGTGCCTACTTGTGCACACCCAAAGTTAAAAGTCATAGTTGTCAGCTGGTGCCAAGTTAAGAATCATGTTTATGTATTATGCCATTTACAAGTATGCTTCTTAACTGTCAACTTTCATGTATGCAACTGATATGCTGTACAAATCAAAAACTCCTTCCAAAGTTCACATCATTATGAATTTTCTGCTTGCAAACTTGGTGGTTCCCATATATACAATTGTCCCCTAAACATGAAGTCATGGGCACTGAGAAGCTCCCAGAGCAAGTTTCTTGCTTGGGAGTTGATCACTGCCCACGATCTACGGTGATGGACAGTCCGATGAAAACAGATACTCATGAAATGTATGCCTTAATCAGCTCGGTGTAGTTGCAGGTGAGGCCTGTACTAGGACATGTAATTCTGCCATCATTCTTCACCATTTCTTCGAGTGCCTGATGTCACATAGATATAAGTCAGATTATCGCTGAAGGAAGCACAAACGTGGAAGCAAATAAAGGCATACATTGGTGCTATAGACATAGCCATTAGGCAATACAAGGGGTGGATTTTCAGTATCCATCAGTTCTTGAGTAAAAAGTTCAGAAATAGTGGCACCACAAACAGATTATGCAAGTGCTGTGAACCATTTGCAAAAAGGTGTTGGCACCATTGCAATTTAACCAACTTGCTACATGGTAACTTCTATAGGCAGAAGGACCAGAAAGCAAAACCACTTAACTAGTACCCTATCGCTGAATTCCTTCTTAGCTCCCTGGTTTGGACCTTTCCCCGATGGATGAGATGTCCCCAGATCACCATTGTCTTCTCGCGACTTGCAAAAAGCATATTCCAGCTGGCCGTCCCAATTTCACTACAGGTTTCGATCTTGGCAAGGAAGCCTCATTAATTTCCCAAAAATAGATCTAATTAGATTTACATATCTATTACTTCCTTCTAATTGCACCAAACGTTCAAAAGTAAATTATTAAGTATAACTTACCTAAATCCCATAGTGTTAAGACCTAAATTACATTGTATCCCTATTCTTTTTCAATTTACAAAAATCCCTCAAAATCAGTGTTATCCGGATACATAGCAAACAAGTCGGATACATTAATTCCAATACATTAAAATAAATTCAGTTACACTTTTAAAAGGAAAGGTAATCAATTTTGAATGTGAGTTTCCCAAATCACGCTAATCAATTTGTTGTCAATCTTTCTCAAATGGTAACTGCTTCAATTATTTCAAATTTCAAATTTTCTTCTCTCAATTCTCTTCCAAATCCTCCTAGCTTCAAACAATTCAATCAGAAGCAAATCCTTCCAGAATCAACAAATTCAAAATTCATTTTTTTCTCTCTATTCATCGTCTCATGTTCATCGAATAATCATTCAAATCAGATTCAAATTTACCAAAAATTTGATAAGATACATAATGAATAATTATTGGGCAAATAATTTCTTTTATGAATCTCAAATCCACCATTGCAGTAGATCGATGAGATGAGGAAAACTTGAAAATCCGATATATAGTAGAAGGAAATCCTTCCGGAATCTAAGAAAGTGGGGATTTCCTTCCGAAATCTGAAGCAAATCCTTTCAGAATCTGAGAAAGTGAGATGAGGTATGAATGATACAAAAATGATGAAATGGTTGTTGGTCAAAATATTGATTTGTGAATCTCAAATCAACCTTGCAGCTGAATTAAAGATCGATGAGTTGAGAAAATTTTTTGGAGATCTGATACATCGTTGAGGTAAAGAATCAAGAGTTTCGATTTTCAATGTATCCGTTATGGATCGATACAACAAACATAAACTCTAAAGAGATCCATACCTTTGATGGATCATTCATACCTTTTATAATTTTGTGTAATCGTTTTTTGAATTTTATTTTCGAGATGGATAGATTTATCAATACATTATTATTTATGTATCTGGTAGTTTCTACGTATCAGATACAATTAGCGTAAATTCGAATTTATGTATCATGTCTAAAAAATTGTGTATTTGTTCATGCAAGAATAGAATGTTGTGTATCCGATACATAGCAACACCTAGATACATGACAAATAATACATTTAGTAGATTGTAACTAATAAGATTGTAGAGAATCCTTTTGAAAATCAAATTGATATGAAAATTGTAACTAATAAGATTGTAGAGAATCCTTTTGAAAATCAAATTGATATGAAAATTGTAACTAATAAGATTGTAGAGAATCCTTTTGAAAATCAAATTGATATGAAAATTGTAACTAATAAGATTGTAGAGAATCCTTTTGAAAATCAAATTGATATGAAAATTGTAACTAATAAGATTGTAGAGAATCCTTTTGAAAATCAAATTGATATGAAAATTGTAACTAATAAGATTGTAGAGAATCCTTTTGAAAATCAAATTGATATGAAAATTGTAACTAATAAGATTGTAGAGAATCCTTTTGAAAATCAAATTGATATGAAAATTGTAACTAATAAGATTGTAGAGAATCCTTTTGAAAATCAAATTGATATGAAAATTGTAACTGATAAGATTGTAGAGTGAAACTAGGGAGAGATTAAAGGAGTGAAAAAGGGAAGGAAATCATGTGTTAAGGCTGAAATACTTATGTATCCGTTTGACTTGAGAATTGAAAAGAAAAAAGGATTTTGGAAATATTTTAAAATGGTAGGGAATGATGGAAATTATGAAAAATAAAGATGTGTATATAAGTAATTTATCCAATTATTAATCCTCCATCTAAGAAAAGTAATACAATATAGATCCATTTCTTTACCCGTCCTATTCCCTTGATGGTTACAAACACAGTTCTAATGTATCTCCTAAACAGCAAACGACCACTGAAAGTTAAGATCTTAGGTAAAGTTTTTTTTTGGATCAGGTAAACAATGTCATTTCGTAAATCAGAAGGCCAAGATCTGTCGTATACAAGAAGTACATCAAAAAGTAACGAACCGAGATCTTAAGTATAGTCATATGCTACATCCAAGAAAGTTATCAAATAAGGGGAGCTTGTGTGACTCAAAAACTGGAACAACATGACCCTTTAACCATAATAAAAGGTAAAAAAACCACCTGGATATTGCTGCTTTCAGCAAGCTTTACAACAGTGTTATAACATGACATCTGCAACATGTAATCCACCAATATCCGCTTCAAATGGATGTTATTCCAGTCTGATAAATTTTCTGAATCAACAGATTCTAGACGATCTAGCCATGCTCGATCTGCATCTTTGCACTTGCAGGTTCTCTGTTCGACTCCCCTCTTCCGATTGATTGTTCTCACGATACAAAGTCATGTGATACATCATTTTTAACTGACTAAAAGGATTACTGAAGCTTTCAAAAAGCTTCGTGATGGGATACATTTTAGGATCCAATATTTAACAAAAAAACAGAGAAATCAAAGACACACATAAACACCTATAGAAGTTTCGTTTACTTTATCCAATCTTATACATTATGATTGTTCTCACAATATAAAACCATTTTTACCTAATTCGAACTGATCAAAAATCATATATGAAGATCAATCAACTTCACAAATAATTAATCACTTCATGCTCTCTCTCTTACACACGCACACAAACTGTATAGAGAAAAGTTTTGATTCTGTCATCCAATATTCAATCATACACAGTTACAGACACGCGTGTTTGGGTAGTAGTTTTGCTTCCTTCATCCAATCTTATCCTCTAATCAAATATGTGATCTACATAACAGATAGGGGGGAATTTAAAAAATCTTACTACATAGTAATTGAACAGAATAACATACCTAATTATAGAAGTCTAGTTTTCTTAATCCAAACTTATACGGTAAACGAACAGAGTATCGTAATTGAGCTACTCTAAGTAGCTTCCTTTTGAGGCATTGCAATCTGGATACAAGTGAATTCAGGTGATGTACATCACTGGACATTATCAATATCATGCAAAAAAATAAATTGTGAAAGTATAACATATAATATATGATATTTTCAACTATCTACCAAACCAAAAGAGCACAAGTTTTTCTAACATTTGATTTGAATCAAAAGTATTCAATAAAAGTACTTTATGCAATGATATTAATATATAATCAATTCAAATATTGATATACCATAACATGATACATTCAGAAACTATCTGATAAACATATTTAAGACTGAACAAATTGAAAAAAACCAAAAAAAAAACATGATATAAATTTTCAATTTACTCTTCAACCTTTTTCCGGCGCCAGCGTCCGCAGGGATGTTTTAGATTTTGATTTTGATATGAATTTCATGGATCTCACCGAACGAACGAGATAGTCGGTTCAAATACTTCGCAATGGCGTGAGGATGTACGGCGCCGGCGATTTCATCGGAGACGAAATTTGATATCACTGAAGCGGCATTAGAGATATCGGCTTCGTACTGTTTTCAGGGAGAATTTATGTAAAAAGACTGCCTAGAGTTTGCATGTGAATGATGATTGGATTTAATCCAAACTAAAAGGGTTGGACGGGGCTTTGCTTGATTGTGGTAGTTTATGGATTTTCTTGGCCCACATTATATAACATAATACATAAAGGATAAAAAATAGGGGGAAAATGAGGTAAGAATGCCTCACAAGTCTCCAATTAAAAAAAAGGGACTTCTCATATATTTTAGTAAAATTTTAGGTATTTTGAGGTAAAAAATATGGGATAAAAGTATAAAAGTTAAAAGTTTGGGGCTGTTGAGAAAAGATTTTTTAATTTCATTAATATTAATTATATATTTGTCACTTCTACCTTTTTCTTGATAGATCTTCTCATAAACCACATATATGCTTACAAATTAAGAATGATGAGGATGAAGAAAAAGAAGAAGAAGGGAATTGAGAAGCATACTTCAGCCTCGTTGAAGACTTGGTAGTTGTCCTTCAGGCTCGTTGTTGAAGATGCTGCAGGTGAGAAAAAAGTACCGCCTTTTTTCTTCTCATATATTTTAGTGAAATTTTAGGTATTTTGAGGTAAAAAATATGGGATAAAAGTATAAAAGTTAAAAGTTTGGGGCTGTTGAGAAAAGATTTTTTAATTTCATTAATATTAATTATATATTTGTCACTTCTACCTAATATTTAAAACTTGGAGGACTCCTACCTAATTAACAAACTACTTTGTCACTTTTAATACACTATCCCCTAAGGCGTATGCCTCATTTTTAAAGGCATTGAGTCACCCCTGCTTTGAGTATGCATAACTAGACACTTAAATTTGTATAAAATTGAATAAATAGACATATTTATTCTACTTGGTATACTACATGACAATTATGTGTCTTATGTGGCGACCGATATGTATTATGTCACGTAAAACGTGTATATTTGCTTGTTCAATTTTATACAAATTTAAGTGTCTATTTGTGCACACTCACTGTTGGAGAGCTTAGATGTCAACTGAAGCTAAATTAAATGACATATTTATGTATTATGTCTTTACATTAAGTTGTTTTCAAGTATAGAAATGTGATGTTTATTTTGAGATAGACTAAAAAAGAAAGTGTTCTAAAACACATTGGGACAAAGAGAGTATATGAACTTATTCTTTTACTATCTTTTTTATTTTATTTTATCAGTATATATTGTTTCCTTTGTTTCAATTATCATATCATTTGTTATTTCTATTGTTCTCTTCTCATTTATTTTTTAGCATGATTTTTTAATCACTATATTTTATCTTCATACTTCATTTCGACAAACTTACTGAGTCAATAATCTATAAAAGATACGTTCAACATTTATAAGATAAAAAAAAAGTACATATTATTTCCTTTGTTTCAATTATCATTTGTTATTTCTATTGTTCTTTTCTCATTTATTTTTTAGCATGATTTTTTAATCACTATATTTTATCTTCATACTTCATTTCGACAAACTTACTGAGTCAATAATCTATAAAAGATACGTTCAACATTTATAAGATAAAAAAAAAGTACATATTATTTCCTTTGTTTCAATTATCATTTGTTATTTCTATTGTTCTTTTCTCATTTATTTTTTAGCATGATTTTTTAATCACTATATTTTATCTTCATACTTCATTTCGACAAACTTACTGAGTCAATAATCTATAAAAGATACGTTCAACATTTATAAGATAAAAAAAAAGTACATATTATTTCCTTTGTTTCAATTATCATTTGTTATTTCTATTGTTCTTTTCTCATTTATTTTTTAGCATGATTTTTTAATCACTATATTTTATTTTCATACTTCATTTCAACATGTAAAAGATACGTTCAACATTTATAAGATATAAAAATATAAGCATGATAAACGTAAACGCACCAAACAAAATAACTACAACAAAAAAAGTTGAAAAAATAAGCATGGGCTTGCCCACCAAAAAAAAGTTGACAAAGTTCATTGACTACTTAGCTGGTCCAACCAGACTGCGCCCACTAGAATCTTCAAATGTGATTTTGGTCTTTATATTATTTTTTTTTAAAAAGTAAAAGTTACGCAAAATGACAAATATCTAGAGTATATTATGTAATATAACTATAATTTTGATTATTTTTAATTTGTGATTACAATTTCGCGAAAATTTGCTTTTCGATTTCTTAATTATATAAATTCAGGATTGTGTAAATTTCATATATGACATATATTATAGTACTATTTTTAAGCTATAGTAGTAGATTTAGACTTTCAAGCTATAACATTAAAAATTTCAGGTTATAACAAATTCACAAAAAAGAAGAAGTGTTTTTATTAATTGGAAAAAACTTAAAAAATAAATAAAAAAGATAAACGAATTTTAAAAAAAAAAAACATAATTAGAAATAATAAAGTAAAAAACTGAAATTGTGGCCTGTAATTTAATTTGAACTTATTGTAGATAATTAATGATTAGCATGAAATAAGGGATCCAAACAAATTAACAATATTTTTTATCCTTAATTCACTCAAATCAGTTAAAATAAAATAAAAAATCAGATTATATCTTTTTTTTCTTCAACGTTTCTCTCTCTTAATTCTTTAGCCTTAAAAATTACCAGAATCGAGTAATTGAAGGTTTATTTCATTGAAAAAAATTGATTTTATTGAGATGGACAATTACGTAACAATTCTAATTAAACATGGTGGAAGATGGATCCTTCGGGTTAGTATTTATTATTGTTTAGTGTTTGTTTTTAAATTACATTGAAATGTATTTTTTTTTATTAAACTGTAAATCGTCTCTATGTTTAAGATGATATCTTTACTTGTTAACTATTGTGAAATGTATAATATTAATGATTTTCTGTTTTTGTGTATTTTTTTTCTTAAAGTATAAAGTAATTGTATATTTATGAATGAATTTAATAGAATTATTGGAAAGAAATTTGTAAGAAAATGTGTTTCTTAAGATGTAAAAAAAGTTATTTGGATTTTTGACGAATTGTATAATAAGTGTTTTAAGTTGGTATTAAATTATAAATTTTAGTGTGTTATATTAGATGTTTTTATTTCTGAAGTAATTAGTGAGTTAGAAATGAATTATTTGGTACGATAAGATATAGATATTTGTAATGTATGATTATTTGTTGTATGAAATGTGTATTAAGTGAGTTTGAAAGTTGTTATGAAATAAGTTGTCTTAATGATATATGTATGAAATGTATATTAAGAAAGTATGAAATTTGTATGAAAGTGTGTCCAGTAATTCGAATTATTTTTTTTTTTTGAAATTTTGACGAATTGTATGATAAGTGTTTTAAGGTTGTATTAATTTTGAAATTTTATTGTTGACATTTTTGTATAAATTTGTGTGACATTAATGAAGTATTTTCGTAAAAAAAATGAACATATTTGCTGTATGAAATTTGTATTAAAATAATCATCAATTGTTGATATGCATATTGTTGTTGATGGACCAAAGAAGTACAAGTAAACTTAAACACCAAGATGTGTAGTTGCGGAAGATTTCAAAATGATGAGATTCCATGTGGGCATGGAATGACAGTTCTTAGATACAGAAGACTGCATGAAAAAGAATTTTGCTCTCCTTTTTATAGGCTGAAGAATTTTCAAGATGCATATGCCATCCCTGTTGAACCTATTCCTTGCGAGAGTACATGGGATATACCAAGTTATATTTCAGAGCCTAAATTGATGCCACCCGGTCCAAAGAGACCTGTAGGAAGACCACAACTTGAACGATGGAAGGGGTTTGCTGATGTGAAATTCAAAAGGTCAAAAGTTACCTGTAGTAGATGTCGTTAAGTTGGACATAACAGGAAGACATGTTCAAATTATCCTGTGCAAAAAATAATGAATGTTCATTTGTTAAGACTATATATAATTATTATTTTTTTGTTGGTTATATTAATGTTTTGGTTTGATATAAGACATAATAATTTTGTGTTTAGTGTACTAGTTATTATTTATACACTATTCATTCAGTTATCATACAAAATGCAAACTGTTATAAATTTAGTGCTTGGAGCAATTTTTAGTAACAACTGTATGAATTTTGTGTACTTAATGAATGAATTGTGTATAAATTAAGACAAATGTGAAAACACAATTCATAACATTTGTATATAAAAAGCATACCATGATTAAATACAATGTCCAAACATTTAATATGCATTCTATATGATTACTGAATGAACAGTGTATGAGTGTGTTTCTATATGATTACTCATTAGTTGACACGTGTATGGAATCTATTACTATGACTTTTAATATTAAATGTTTGGACATTGTATTTAATCATGGTATGCTTTTTATATACAAATGTTATGAATTGTGTTTTTATAAATTACGCAAAATGATAAATATCTAGAGTATATTATATAATATAAATATAATTTTGATAATTTTTAATCTGTGATTACAGTTTCGTAAAATTTTGCTATTTGATTTTCTAATTATATAAATCCAGGATTTGTATAATTCGGTTCCTGATGGTATAAACACATATTTTATATAATTTGATTCCTCATTGTATAAATCCAAAATTTGTATATGCTTACCCTAACTATTTGTATATGATTTATAGAAATTCATAATAAATTACCATGTTTGTATATTGACAAACGAAATATACAAACGGACATTCTGAAAAATTTCTAAATGTATAAATATAAATTTTATATGTATTTACCATGTTTGTATATTCGCAAGCGAAATATACAAATGGGTAAGCAAAATATACAAATCGCAACCTCCATGGCAAACAAAAGTATAGTCATAAAACGCAATTACCCAAATTATCTTTGCCAATTCTGAAATTCTCTTAATAACATCTCCCATATTTTAAAAATTGAAAATTTCATAAATTTATTTTACTATGTTTCAAAATGTAGAAGGAGTTTGATTTCAAAACTTAGCAGAATGTATTTGTATATTTGCGCGCATATAATATTTTATTCTAGTGGAAAAGCATTTAGATATATTATTGGATTATAATTATATATGTATCTATGTTTGATCGATTATATATATGTATATGTGTTCTCAAAATAGAAATTGAATGTATGCGTCGCTAATGATAATTGAAAATTTTAGATAGACAACTATGTATACTGATAGAAGATAAAAATATTAAAATATGACTTTAGTGATAGACATATAAATTTTCTCATGTTCAAAGAGAGGAAATTTTGTAAAATGCTTATTAGTGTCCATGTTTTATATATAAAAAAAGTCATTGAGGTTTTGCTATATGTTTCGATGTTTAGAAGCATTTTAATTTTAGAATATAATAAAATATATGTATTTGTATTGACTAAGGAGTGTGTATAATTAAAAGATATAATTGAAAGTCAATAATTAAGGAGAAAATCACGCTTATAACAATTTTAGAGGATCTGACATATCACAACTCCTAAAAAATAAACAAAACAATCAACATCCGCCTTTTTTTTGCCGATTCACCAATGTTTAGATTCTTATCTTGAAAACCTGTACACTTTATCAGATACACATAGTAAGAAACAGTGATAAAAAATAAATAATGTGTCAGATACATGCTGGCAACATGTAAAGTCATATACATAAACTCTTGCTTAGACCTCATTTGTTTTCATTAAGATTAAGACGTTTGAAACTGAATGCACAATTGAATGATTAAGATCTTGTCTCTAGATCTGAACATTGAATGTTCAAAGATTGTTTGTTATTAAACATCTGAATATAAGAAAATAACTCCAGTCTTTGATAAACGTTAAGATATTTAAATTATAAATTAATATTTTAACTTTGATAAAAATAAAATGGAACTACATGGACTATATAGATAAAATTATAATAATAAAAGTAATTGTTAGAAAACAATATAGTCTTTTTTTTAATTTCAAAAAACACATATTTATGAAGTTGTTTTGCACTTTAGTCAAATAAAAATTTTACAATAAATTTTATCAATTCTTGGTAAACAAGCCGCAAGAACAAAAATGAAAAGCATAAGGAAAATAATTTGGATAATTAATAAAGCTGGAGAATAAGAGAGACTTGTTTTTTTTAAGAAAAAATATATGAAGCTCAATTTTTTTCAAAAAATAAAAGTGTCTTTAAAAAGGTCTGAATGAGAATAAGAGATCTGATTCATTCACACCCATTAAGAGATTTTTTTAGTAAAAAAAACAAATGCACTTAATGTCCTAGTGTCTGAACCACTCAGATTCAGACCTCCATTAAGTGAAAACAAATGAGACCTTAGCTATAAGTATATATTTCGTCATATACATGTTCAATTAGTCATATACACTGATAAAACTAGATACATTATGTCTTAACTCAGAACACATGTACACTTTATTATATTCATGAGCTCTTATTCAGATGCACACATATATTTTATCAAATACATTACTAAAAATTAGATACATATAATATTAACTCAAAAATGTACCAGATACATCAATAATGTGTCAGATAAAAGCGTAAATCTCCACTTATTATTTTCACAGAAAATATTCATAATTTTTATCTTTATGCAAACTTTAGAATATCCTTTGTCTCGTCATCAGTGACATAAAAAATAATAATCAATCCACTCTAGAAAATAATCAATAGTGCAATTTTGGTGTTGTTTTATAATAATAATAGGCTTCGAAGTAGGACTAAAAATGATCAACAAGGGTAATCCTTCAAAGGCGTTGAAAAATCTAAAAGGCTCGTGCCTTTTGATGCTTCTATAGTATTCATCGATCTGATTAAATCGATCTTCAAAATACACTATCAATAATCATATATATGCGTATATAAACAAATTTCTGTAACAAATTAGTGAAAGGAGAGAGCAAAAATAATATAAATCTCTTTCTTGGTATTGAAGATGCAATAATAAAGGTGAGGGAGAAGGAGGAGGGAGAATGCTGAATAAAATGTGGGAGAGAAAATATAGAAGAGAATGTGAATTGATTTTTAGTGAATGCATAAATTATGGAGAGAATTGAATGAATAAATCATTAAATTAATTTTAAAGAATGAAGTATCTTAATGTATTTAACTTCAAATATGATATGAAATTCTTAATTAATAAAAATACTTATAACTATTTTTGTATAATTATTTGAAAGTATAAGCAGAATTAGTACATATGGTATCAACATGCAATTTTTTCTTGAGAAAAAGGATCTTTCAACAAAAAAAAAAAAAAAATTACTAAGAAAAAAGGAAGTAAAAATTGCCATTAATAAAAAAAAAGGGAAAAGAAATTGAGATGGTGGAGAAATAAAGGGCATAAATAAGAGAAGTTTGCAATTATTGAAAAATCCACAAACCCTAACTAAGATTTATATATATGTAAATAAGAATAAGAATTATCTCACATTATACTATATACTACAAAGAAACATCAAAGAAAATTCAGCAAGTAAAGTCTTTCTCCCCCTTTTTTATCTCTGTTTTTTTCACTCATTTTTTCCTCATTCAATACACTTTTTGCTGTTTAAGAACAAAAAAAAAGGTTCTCATTTGCTTCCTACATATATATATATATATATATATATATATATATATATATG